>NC_085107.1:9696969-10000000 GCF_030269925.1 Bombyx mori | reverse complement strand
TCCTACTTTTACATATCATCATAATAATGAACTCTAACTATATTGAGACAATATAAACGTGATGCGTAATAATATAATATTGTTTAGTTGTAAATTTTAGACACTATCGTACGAAGCGTTGTAATGTGTTAACTAAGTTCAACAATTATGTCTAAGATCGTTGTGTATATTGACGTTCGATTAATTTACAATTTTATATACATACTACGAGCATGCATATAGGTGCCTGTCTGTACGTAATAACTGCCTGGTAAATTAATCAGCCTTTATCAACTATGGAAATAGAGTTGACCGCTTCATAAATAAATGACATTCGATTAATCTACATGAAATGACAAATTTTATTTTGAGCGTATATGTAAGTTTTCGTATGTAAAAAATAAATTATAATATAAAATATATTTTAAAGAGGATTCTTTTTGTTACTAGATACTAGTTAGTCTAGTATATGCTCAATATTACAGAACTATCCGTTATAGGTTTACGAATGGAACAGTAAGTTAAATTAACGAAAATAGAAAAAAAAAATTATTTAAATAAAAATCTTAGCGTAATAGTAGTAACACGCGAGAAACAAAAATGGCTGCTACTCTCTAAAAATAGACCGTCCTCCAATTGTATATTGATATGATATCATTCATAATATTCTCGTTGTATTACAGTATTTCGGAATTCACATTATCGTCGCAATTAATTTCAGCCAACTATATCATAGTTTATCATAATTTTATGAAGAAATATTTTTAAAAGCGATCAGTCGTTCTTATTTCATTTAAATCAATAAAAATATGGTATTTAATAGACATTTATCACATTTTAAATTATGAGAAGAGAATTTATATTCACTTTAGACCTTTAACGCGATTAATTGAATTTCCATCTTACATTACTAAATGCAAACGCCTTAGTTTTTTTATTATTAATAGCTAATTATTAGCACCTGGCTAAAAATATATTATGGACGTGTAAAACTCGCAATAGAATACACGGAATATCAGACTTTTCAATTTATTTATCGAAATTAACGAGCGCTTCAATTTAAGCCGCGTTATGATCAAATTGTGACATTATACTTACTTGATTCTTAACATTACCTGAAGCACCTAACCGAAATTTATTGATATGATAAACAATGTTATGTCAGCACCGCCCTAATAACAAAATATTAAATATCAAATTATTGCGAGACATTCATAGATGTTTTATGTGACATCAAACGAAGTACGATGCGTTAATAATTCGTTCAATAGTTAACAACAACTCGGGGTTTAAAAGTACACTTCACTAAAAATTGCACGCTGCATAAAATATGAATAATAGTTCCTTTATATTTATAAGCTAAGTATTAGCCTATTTATTCTCGTCTGGTCTAAGCTAAAAATAATATATTTGATGATTCCACTCACTGCCCTGCCTGTTAGAAATATTTGAAGAGCTTGTTCAAAAAAAATTTCTCGATATTATGTTGTTATTTTTCCACTTTTTTCATAATAGTAAGTTGTTATTAATGAGACGAGCTGTAGTATTTGTATAACAATAATATTTTGATGAGCATTAAGTCAGAATCGCCGAAAAAAAATCTTTAAAGAGCAAAATAAATAAAATTCAACGGAATTTAAGCATGTTATTTTCGATGTTCAAGTAAAAAGAATATGAAATGATCGAACGGACATTGACACGTTTCACAAACATATTTGAATAAGCTTTAACCGTTGCGGATAAATCAATCACTGTCGTGTATTCAGTGCGACGCTGCAGGGTGAGGCTGACTGTGTGTCTAACTGAGCTTATTGACGAATTATGCAGTTCGTTAGCTCTGCAAAGCTTTTATGGTGAATTCTAATCTGCACTGTATGTTAGGCTACATAAAGTCTTCATTTGAATATTGCTTTTATCCTATTCTCCGTGTAGACAGCACTCTACGCCTATGATTTGCGGTAAACGCTAATGCCACCATCACTATTTTCACGTTTATTTATACCAAAAACCATGTCCATTGATAAATGAAAATATCAAGTTGTTTGTAATTCATTACATTTAACAGTGCAACTAAAGGTTCTAAGCTTCAAGGACTCAAAAGCTTGACTCATATCTCAAGGTGTTGAGCGGCATTAGACAAATAATTGTAATCTTAGAACAGGCTTGTGATAGGTAAAGTTATAGATACTTAGTTGACCAGCATCGACGGATGCGCCAGAGCAATCTAAACTTGGATTGATGTAGTTTGGCCAACTATTGCGAGTTGAACGCTACGAAGTCTCAAGTCCAAAACTCAATTATAGCTTGTTTAGAAAAAAAAAAATAACATCGCGAGCAATCTGAATAGGTTTTGTAACGATATTTTATAGTCCTCTCTCGAAATGCCCCGAATAAAGCACCAAACGAGCAATACCATTATACTAGTTATTATTATCGTGGGTATTACTGATACATAGAAAAAAACAGCCTAATAGTTTTTTTTTCCATTTTTGGACGTTTTCCCGTTCGATTATAGACGAGCTCAGGGTTCATTATAAGTGGTTATTGGTTTTTATATAATAGTCACTAAGACGTATCAACACTCGGTCGAAGTCCCAGTTGCATTACGGTTGCGACCTCCCCATTTTTATGTCCGCTTTGTATGCATCATCTTTATTTTATTATACTTATTATTATTATAAATACGCAATCGTAATACATTTTTCGTGAAACTTTACGTTTTTTATAACGTGGAAATTAAAATCAAATCAAAACTCTTTATTATAAATCATATTTCAGTAAGTTTCATATCAATTCGTGCAAAACAAAAACTTTATTATAACTGAAGTGACTGGATTAAAATCGATTTGCTTTTGATCAACGCGGATTTGCATCTTCCTGCTTTAACTTACGCTTTTCATATTTAAAAAATCTGTCTATTTGATTTATTGTTTATCATTTGAGCGATATTTTTGTGGGAATTTTATTACGGATTAAAATCGATTTACACGTCCTAAGTTTTAACTCAGTGGCGTAAATCAGGCGAGGCCTATGTCCAGCAGTGGACAGCAGTGGGCTAATTATTATGATGACTTATTTTTTAACATAGCGAGCGTTTTGTTATTACGATTTAATCAAAATAATGATAACTGTTTATTTTCTTTTTGTCCCTCGCAAATTTTCAAAACGTCAAAATCATGGAACTACGGATAATTTCCCATCTATTTATCTACAATATCGTTTTAACCGTTGCTGCAAATCATTGGAACACTCTTTTTTATTTTAATGATTGTTTCATAGTCATTTTGTAAGATTTTAATTTTCACGTCACCAACTATTGGCTATTCAAAATCTCATTGCAGAGACTTAGGCGAAAAGAGATACAAAACCGCAAGTTGAATAAACGTATTAATAAAATCTAACCCCATAACGACAAAAAAGTCACTTAATTGAGCAACGAATTAATTCAGCGATTTAATGTCACATAAAACATCAATTAAATATTAATTACACTCTAAGCGATAATAATAATTATTAATTAATATTTAAATTTTAATGAAAATTGTTCGACGATGATCATTCGTATTGTGATAAAATATACTTAAATCAAAATTGTGATACGAATGTGCTTTCTCATTATCATACCAGCAATTTAAATAATATCATAGACGCACTATTGCAAGTTTCGACGTATTCTAAACCATTACGATAGATTTTATTGCGATTTACTGATCTTACGGTCGTACGTAATAAATTGAGAGTATTATTAATATTATTGCATTGTTTACAATTAAATAAAAGTTTTATAATTAAATAAAGAGTATTTAAAAAAAAAGAATATTTTCAAGAAAACTTTGTTAGTTTTTCCACAAATTAAGTAATCACGTAAGTACAACAGAGAAACGTTGATTTTTGTACTTTACAGACGTAATTAAACTAAAACCCGCATAAAGTTTTTAATTATTTTAATTTTCGTGGCCATACTACAGAACAGATCTCTTTTTAAGTTTATTATAATTACTGATCGATTTAATCCCGCCTGTGCCCTGAAATGAGAAAAGCAGGCTTGGTCGCACGGTTTTTTTTTAAATAAAATCTTGAGTTATTTCTAAAAACAAAAACTTATGACAATATGGCGAACTCAAGTTTACTAGGCTACTCGAATATTTAAAACGAGAATAGAATGTGCTCCAAATGAAGTCAACGCCTCTAACACAAAATCATTTCAAGATAGTCAAAATACAAAAAAAAAACCTAAAACATTTCTTTTAAATAGATTCATTCTTCAAACAGATCATTTAAAAGCAGCTCAGTTTAAATTCTCTCTCTCTCTCTCTCAAAAGTAACTTTATAGAAAATCAAAACAAAAGTTACACAGAAATGCAGTTCCATTGAAATCGAAAGCAGACTATTGCGTCGACTTTACTCTCACTAACGCAAATACGCGAGGCGGGGGGGTGGGGGAGGAGGCTGTTATTTCAATGTCAAGTGCACGTTAGGTTCCGTCATTGCAATATCCGATGCGACTGGAATCAGAAGACCTGCCGCCAGACGGCGACACTACCAACTATCGCCTATAGCTTGTCATACTGAGAGCCCTTTTAAATTAATCGACACGATATCGTAACCGACACGCTGCAACGACACCAATATTGACCTTGTATTATTTTTTTACTGAACGATATTTTATTAAGCGATAAAAGATTTATATCTTTCGAGAAATTATATGCTCGAGATTATCTAAAAATTGTACTTTAGATAAATTTTATTACACATTACTGGGCCACGATTAGCTTAGTCTAGTTATTAATCTGAAGATAAAAGTACGCAGACTTCTAGAGCTACTGCTATTTAATAATTAAAATTTGAAATATTGTTTTCTTTGTTCCAATAAATTCATTAATTGCATTAAAATATGGCATGTCGCCAGGTAGGCCTAGGTAAAAGGTATTTTAAGTCTCTCTCTAGTATGTTCCATATATTTCAGCACGGTGATATCTAATCTGTATTAGGAACAATATATCGTTCTCGTATCGGTAAATGAAAAACGCTCATGTTTCTTAGTTTATCCGATGCGCAATCTCTTTGGCGGGAAACCAACATAAATCAATAAATCATGCATCTCTCTCCCACAGTACAGAATTTCAAAATTCTGACGTCAATGGCGGCAAATCAACAAGATTTAAAATGTTTCAAGTTAGTGTATCAGATTTAACATCATAAATTCTTAACCTAACACGTTTTGTGTAACTGCAAGTTTTTTTTCATTGTTTGTTTATTTCCATCTAAAATGTATTTTGTATAAAATACGTACATAAAACTACACGATAGTATTTTAAATTACGATACACAAAACACATACATTCAATATGAATACTCTTACAATACGATCGGCATTCCAATATTTGAAAATAAAACAAATACATTACGTACAAAACATTGCGTCTTGACTCTTAAGCTACCTATATTGCTTTTAACGACAGGTTTGTAAATTTTTATCGAAAAATAAGAATACAAAAGGAACGCCATCATATTATTAAAGTACAAATATGGATACCTACAAAATTACGAGGGTACAACGAATACAGGGCAAGCTAAGCAACTAAAAACATTCATGAACTCACAAAAGCTCAATAATGCTTAGATTATAATTATACTTATAAACGAAAGGGACATACATGGAATTTTGATCGTTACGAAATTAGATCGTCAATACATACATTAGAAGCGATGATTATTCGAATGACATGAGATTCGCCGGGAGAGGTTTCACTATTTTGTTTGTTACTTCTTCGATCTTCGCTATCCACTGCTTAGCTGCATATTCAGATCCGGCCCTAGAACAAAACAGCTTGTCAAGCAACAAATACTTAAAACATACTTGTATTGGACCTTTTTTTTATCGAGTATCGTTCTCACAACACACCTGGCTACATGAAGATCCCGTGAATGAAGTGGATTTTTCTATTGTACTACTATAAGAAATGTAACCGTCGAACCTATTGTTCGCCGAGTGAAATAGATAAATAGATTTTACACTGGTGGTAGGACCTCTTGTGAGTCCGCACGGGTAAGTACCACTACCCTGCCTATTTCTGCCGTGAAGCAGTAATGCGTTTCGGTTTGAAGGGTGGAGCAACCGTTGTAACTGTACTGAGACCTTAGAACTTATATCTCAAGGTGGGTGGCACATTTCAGTTGTGGATGTCTATGGGCTCCAGTAACCACTTAACACCAGGTGGGATGTGAGCTCGACCAACCACCCAAGCAATTAAAAAAATTAAAAAATTTATACATATATACAAATAGACTTTCAAATTACAACGCTATTAAGGAGTTTTTACTACGGAACGTTTGAATAAAATTTTATGCTTACTTAAATTTGTACACTGTTCCGCTATGATGGTTTATAAGCTGGAATGCATCGGCCGCGTCACCGTCAGCCCAGACTGCTATCCAACCGACCAGAGTCAAAACCTTACATCTCTCGCTGCGGAAGTCGCTTCGATTCGTCCTAAAAGTAGGAATTTCTGTCAATCACAAAGACTAGACCTTGCAACGATAAATAAAATTATTAGAAAACCTTTTTTTTAAGTGTCATCAGATTAAGCCGTCTACATAAAGGTCTGTGACGAAGATATTCGATTTGTCCAAAACACGTCATTACGGATTCTCCCGATCCATTAACGGTGCTTTTAGGTACCACAAGCACCGGTCACCGTCCTTGTCGAACCCGTCGGTTGCGACGAAGGGCTCGACGAGCGAATTAACCCATAGACACAACCCACTAAGTTTCTCGCTGGATCTTCTCAGTGAGTCGCGTTTCCGATCCGGTGGTAGATTCTGCGAAGCACTGCTCTTGCTAGGGTCAGTGTTAGCATCACTCCGGTTTAAGCCCCGTGAGCTGACCTACTAGCTAAGGTTACGCTGAAAAGGCCTCACAAGGCTCAAGCTTAGGTAGGAAACAAAATATATTCGCTTCTCTGTAAAATGTATTTACGAAGCAAACTGTACTCGTTTGTACGATGATAAAAACCCTTACAATTAAATTAAATAAAAAAATGAAGAAAAAAAACTATTAGTTCTATTCGTATAAGCATTTGAGAAAACAAATTACCCTTTAAAAGATTTCGCTCCATAAAAAAACAGCATGTTCCCCGACATTTGAAGCCAGTAACGTTGCCACGAAGACAGTGATATTTTTCTTCCTTCTTTCAATATTGTTTTCCTTTTCACGCACCCTTGAAAGTCGCACTGAATGTCTTCTGGTTTCGTAATATTACTGCAAAAATATTCTCGATGTATTATTATTATAACACGATTTCGTTTACTTGCCCTGTATCTATATATTTGAATATGTAAAATTATTTCAGTGTAATATTCATCAATTTCGAGAAGTCGATTAACTTGTATGTACACATGTCAAGGACCGACGACAACACAATAATTTTATTACATTGGCCACCCAGTTCAAAAATATATTTAATTAGTACAAAAATTGATTTTTTTAAATATTTTACCTGGTTTCCTAGTTTATCACCTCACAACTTTTACCTAGTTAAGGATTACCGAATCTCATACAAATGTGATTATTTTTTCATTAGGTGATTTTTAAATAGATTAGGTTTATTCTGATTGGCATATTGGGCAAAAAGCTTTCAGTACCTAAAGGTCTGTTGTTCAGAGCCGTGCTGTGCTGCTTTTCTTAACAAATGGGAAGGGGGTTGGAAAGTGACTATCGTCATTAGTTTAACAAAAAATATACCATTAATTCTGCCTGTCCTATCTAAGCTTTTGAAAACGGCTCTCTGAATTCTCCAACATCGTTTGGAACAATTCCTCAGGCAATATGATATGATATGCCCTGTGATCGCAAGCTCAGCAACAAAAAACACTCAAAAAAGAAGAATTTTTTTTATTGCATTGTTGGGTGGACGAGCTTACGGCCCACCTGATGTTTGGTGGTTACCGGAGCCCATAGACATCTACAACGCAAACCCATATCTCAAAGTGAGTGGCGACTCACCTTGAGATATGAGTTATAAGGTCTCAGTATAACTACAGCGGCTGCCCCGTCCTTCGAACCGAAACGCATTACTGCTTCACGGCAGAAATATACGGGGTGGTGGTACCTACCCGTGCGGACTCACAAGAGGTCCTACCACCAGTAAATAAGAATTACAAAGAATCACAAATTCAGACCTGTGTGGCAAGGATTGCGACATCTTGGCACAAGCGACCGAAGACGGCGACTCTAGCAACGTATCATCGAGCAAATTCACTGAGCCGGCCGGCGTTTTCTCGTCCATTTTATCTTCAGTGTGACTCTTTCCGAATATACTGCGAAACATGATATTACGTTAAACGAATAATTTTGTATCTCGCTTCAAATTTAATCAGCTGATACAATAGCTAAATAACAAATCAATTTACAGCTATCAGCTTTCACTTTAAATAAAATTTACAATATACAATTATTTTGTCACTAATATCAATTAATATTTAACATTGATAAAAAACTAGTAGACTTTTGGGTTATTTTTTTTTAAAGCCGTTTCTTATTTATTTTCACATAATTTACAAACCTTAAATCATGAAAGCGCTGCCAAATATTTAAATAAAAAACGGCTTGATGTTTTTTTCAGTATATTCATAATTTTTTTTTTTAATTGTCTTCGAAGGCAGACAACCATACAGTCCTCATAAAAGTGTTTGTATGGCATCAGCAATATCAGATGTAAAGCCAAGGCGCTACCTAATCGCTGATGTGTTATTCCAAGCCTCGTTCATAAAAAGACATATCATAACGTGTGGAGGGTAGTTCTTTCGTTTTAAAAAGTTTACGTCGTATAGATAACTCAACAATTGAAAGAAGTTTTCATCGTTTTAACCTGTTTAGTCTGTTAAAAAAGACAAGTAACAACAAATTACACCTTTTTTTTAATACGCCGCTTTTGTTGTTTATTTGTCATTTTACCCACCGTCATTTTGTGACTTCGTTGATGACTTAACATTACATTTTCTATTATTTTATTCATTTCGAAATTATCGTTTGAAAGCCTACATTCACCTTTGTGCTGTTTTCAAGTAACTTGTTCAATACTCGCCAAGCAATGTCAATGTAACGATATTATATGATACAAATAACGACGTAAGGTAAAGCAGGTTTTGTGTCTGGCAGATGTTTTTCTTTAGCGAATGTGAAACAGGCTCTTATTAAATAAGACAAATCGGTACATATTATAATTACAATAATCTATATACAAATATATATATATATACTAGATGCGCGCAAGTTTTGCCGATGATCACGCCTGTCGATTCTCTAGACAGCGTCTGGCGTTTCGCTTACTATGTACCGCTAATGACATTTCATTATTTTACACTGTTGTTTTTATGGTTTAAATAGCCAACGACTATACTTATGTTCAGCAGTAGGACTCGTAAAGTCTGAATTGTAAAGTAATGAATTTATTGATTGAATAATATATTTAGCCCAAAATAATACTTTAGTTATTTATTTAATGTATACAAAACAGTTAAAATAATTAATATTTATGTAACCCTCCATTTTCGTAAACAAGCCTAATGCTATCGGCAAATCTTCCGCGCGCAGGTAATTCAGTGCTGGACACTTACAATCATGATTTAGTGAAGCAAACATATCTTACGGTGAAGATATATAGAAAAAATTTTAAATGTGGTATCGTGGGACACCAGGTAGGAACGAAGTTCCTTCGGCTAATGTAGAATCGACACAATTTGCAAAAAAAAATCGTGCTCAATTTTATGTTGGTTTTCTTGATTTTTCTCTTAAATTTTGCTGATTAGTTTTTATTTAAGTACAGGAAAGTATTTAGGAAATTCAGTATTTTAGGAAATAATAAATTACGTAAAATAAAAATAAAATCGTAATTCAAATTATCAATTAAAATAACAAAATATGTCTCTTTATTTTTGTTTGACAACATAAAATTACATAGAAATAGAAATAATTACAAAATAGAGAGAGAAGGGATGAGAGAACGAAAAGAAAGAGGGAGAAAGAGAAAGGTATTATACACTACTCGCTTGTGTATACGACTATCGCGCCTGCGCACGTCTTATTTAACGGTTTTATTCCACGCACTTTTTTCCACGGATTTTTTCCACGCACTTTTTTCCACGGATTTTTTCTTACGGTTTTACTATCACATTTTTTTCAGTTCGGTCGCGCAGCAAAATCCCTATCCGCTCCAAGCCTGCCGTAAGGAACTTCGTTCCAATTAAGAAAAGGCTTATTTTCAATGAGGAACAAACGATAAGATGAAATAAATCGATTCAATTTCAACCATATAACATCTATTAACTTGGATTTAAATCACAATTTGTATATGACAAATTTGTAATGTCACTGTCAATAGTAATCTTCCATTATTTGTCATTAAAGTTGATCTAAATAAACTAAAATATTAATTGTCAGACGCTTCGAATTTAATCTTTATTTTATTGTTCAGACTACATACCAATCAAAAATAAAATATATCATGTCCTATAAATTACAATTAACTGCTTTGAGACCTGAATCGGTTTGAATAAAGTAGGCATTGTTTGAAAACTGTTTTATAATCTCTTAGCTCTATCGTCAAATCGCATGCTTTTCTTACCTACAGCTTGTCTGTCTTTACTAATAGTGCATAATGCGCCTATTACGTGCGTGAAGCATCCTGGTCGATTAGACAAAATATTTTTAGAAATTTTGAACTAAACAAATGCCAATTTTATCTAAGAAAAAAGCGTTCTTCATGCAGGCTGTAACGTAAACAAGGTTTTACCCAAACAAAAAAAAAAAACAATAAATCTTAGGTTTAAAATCAATGACCCATAACAGATTTTTTTTCTTTTCTTCTTTTCTACTACCTGTACTAATTTGTCTGATTTTTTTTTGTTTTCAGAGTAGTATTTCTTTTTTCTCTGTCCAGTTCGAAGTACACGCTCACGCGTAGTTAATACTCAATGGAAAATTATTATGGTTTTAAAATACGAAGTTGCAAAGTTCTATGAAAACATCATTTTTCTTTTTGATTAAGTAACTTTTAACCATATAAGTAAGTATTGCAACCCTATGGTTCTAGGGCTGACTCTTCGGAGATATAAATCTGTAAATATTTACACATTTACTTAAATTAAAATTAAAAAAGGTTATTAGGGCAAATAAATTTATAATTTTTGATAAATCGAGAGAATACTCCATGCAAGGTTTTTTTTTAAATCTAATAAATAACAAAGGCTATATAGGCACAGCTTTAACATGTGTTAATTATTCCACAAAGTTTAAGAAGTTGACAAACACAATTTGACGATCCGCCACGCCACTATCACTTCGTTAACCTTTGTAATGAGCTCACTTGAATTAAGGTACTGAATATTAATATGAAATGAAATTGTATTGAAAAATGTTAATCACTTTTACAATTAACAAGGGATTAGTAGTGACTGACAGTGGTAATGAAATTAACAATGACACTGCTTTATCTGATTATTTCATTTGTAACAATCATAATTGAATATTACGTATTAACAGAAAAAATGTCAGAATAGAAAATAAAAATAAGGATTCCGTTAAACTTATTTATGTATTATATTATGTATATTGGAGATATTTGTATCAAATGCAGTTAACAGTTTTTCAAACGATTCCTGCATAATAAATATCTAAAATAATCTTGTTGGATTTCAATAAACTCGAATGAAGCCGTTTTCTTTTTAAAAGTAATCCACTCAAACTCTTACGCTGCATTTTACTTATCCGCAGTACCTAGTATTCGTTTACATCTATTACTACGAAGGAGAACGTGTATATTTTTGTTATTTAAATAAGTAGGCAAATTGAAGGACTGTGCTGCATACGCATGAATAACAATTCTAGTGTTGTTATATCGTCTATCCACAGTCAAAACATGCATTCTGTTTCGTATTCAGGGATCGGAACGTCAAGATGCCTCTTTAGTACAATCAATACTTTAAAACAACAAACTGCTTTCATGCTTCGGGCCCTATTGTCATTTATTAATTGTAAAATTAATTCTATCGATTAAATTCCTTTATATCTACAGTAACAATACAATATGCAAGCTGTCGTGACGATTAGCCGAAAAAAACAACTCACCCCACACCAAAATTGACCTTGTGAAAATTTCTCGGTAAGCTCGCACTACGAAACCTTTGCAACGAACGCGAAGGAAAAGGAAAAATACAATGTAGATACTTAGTTGAAGTTCGAAACAAATATTCAAAGTTCAATTAACGAAATTGTGTATATATTGATGAAAAAAAAAAAAAAATGCTCAGAAATGTTATATAGGACAATAAAATTTTATAACATGTACGTATAATATTACCAACAGCTATGAGAATCGAAAGTGTAGTAATTAAATACAAACATGAAACACAAGAAATTCTAGCTGAAAAATTAATGGTCGAGCATCGTGAAATGATACTGTGTTACAAATGCTTAATTTTCATAAACAAAATTGAACAGTAATTTTTCAGGAAAAAATATTGTACAATTACAATGAAGATTAATTAGTAATGTGATAAGTTTACAACATATTAGTTAAAGTTAAACGTTTATAAATACGTACTTAGAGCCCAATGAACGACATTTCCTGTGAGTTGGTATGAATTTTCCTTGATGAGATGTTCCCTGCAACCTTAGAGAGCCAGAACCCAGTTTGTGTGATGGTGATATGTTGAATGTTGTCACGTTACCCTGAAGTACTGTTTCCTTGACGGATTCTTTAGAACCAGCACAACTACCAACCGGTGACGGGGGCTCTAATTTTAATGATAATCTGAAATCAATACATACAAAGATTTTTGTAAAGGCGTTTGTACAGCAACAAGCTGCTGATATAATGCTAAACAGAATATAATAGGCTCTTGACTGATTTGATAAAGTTATTCTTCAATTTGTTTCTGTTTCACCAGCCTTAAGTGTAATGGTGGTGGTAGAGCATTCAGTCGATGTGTATGAATAGACACCACGATACTTGTAATTTCTGTCGCAATACATTCGGTACAACATTCGATCTTTACGGTTGAAAGGGAATGTTTTAAGATACTATTTGACTACCCAATGATACTCAATATGGGTGACATTCTATTTGTGATTTCTATGGGCACAAAGCTACACAATGACAATGAAAAACGCGAGAAATAGTCTTAATTACGTGTACGATTCAGGAAAACCGAAGGGTATACTATACTCAGATTTTGTAGTCTGTCGGCAAGATTCGGCCAGAGAAAATATCTATTGATAATTAAAAATCCGAAGTCGTCGTGGCCTAAAGGATAAGACGTCCGTTGCATTGAGGGATGCACCGGTGTTCGGATCCCGCAGGCGGGTACCAATTTTTCTAATGAACTACGTATTCAACAAATGTTCACGATTGACTTCCACGGTGAAGGAATAACATCGTGTAATAAAAATCATACCCGCCAAATTATAATTTGCGTAATTACTGGTGGTAGTACCTCTTGTGAGTCCGCATGGGTAAGTACCACCGCCCTGCCTATTTCTGCCGTGAAGCAGTAATGCGTTTCGGTTTGAAGGGTGGCGCAGCCGTTGTAACTATACTTGAGACTTAGAACTTATATCTCAAGGTGGGTGGCGCATTTACGTTGTGGATGTCTATGGGCTCCAGTAACCGCTTAACACCAGGTGGGCTGTGAGCTCGTCCACCTATCTAGGTAATAAAAAAAATTAAAAAACTATTATTACTAGGCCTTAAATAAATAAATAAAAAACACTCACTTGTATTGATCGTCCTCCACAAACTTCTGGAGTTCTTCAATATAACGGACGCTGTTCAAAAAGTTTGCCACGTGCGGTAATGGCGCGATCTCATATTCAGAAGACTGGTAACGTTCTAATGCTTTAAGTACTATGTTCATTTTTGTTACGCGATGCGGAGATCCAGCTGGATGAGCGATGTCGATGTACACTAAGTCGGTTAAGAATATACCTGAAAACAAATATTAGTGTTCAACGTTTAGTGTTCGACGAGACTTATTTGTGTTTTAAAAATATGAATAGCTAGGCAGCGACTTGGCTCTGCCCTGGCATTGCTGAAGTCCATGGGCGACGGTAACCAATCACCATCAAGTGAGCCGTACGCTTGTCTGCCTACATGGGTAATAAAAAAAAAACGGGCTAAATGTTACAATCTCAACAAGGGGTCAAAAAATGAATTCGTATCGTTAGGCTGCAGTTAAAGAGTTATCAATATCAAACTTGGTGAAGAATAGAACTAATACAACTATAGAGATATATATAATAATCTTATATAAACTAATTTTTTTTTTATTTCAGTTGATGAGAGTTTTTGATGATAATGGATAATTTGGAAATACACTATCCCCTTTTCTTACAAAACGGGAAATTTAAACGCTTCCCTATTCCTGAACATATTTTAACACCTGGTATGGGTTTAAGCGAAATTTCTATTAAATTCTTTTCCCGCCGAATAATGAAATACGGACTTGTACAAAATTTTTAAATGACATCAAAATAATCCTAGTTATACACTTTACGAAGAATAGTTGAGACAGTTTTTTTAACGATAAAAAAATATCGCGTAACAGAATTTGTTATCGAACAATTTGTAGAAATGACGAAAAGACGACGTAATGTCGAAAAAATAAAGCCCTTATTGCAATACAATAAAAATTGTGTTGCACAATGGTCAGTCAGCTTCAATTCATGTTATCGCCGCATATCAGCAGATTGACCGTGAACCCATTGACTCATTGACACCAATTAAAATATATTATATCGGATGGCTTTATAAAAAGCAACTTTATCGAATACATTAAAACAATTTTATTCCTGACGACATTCGTAAACAATTCAGTCATCGGCAGTAACGGCAGTAAACGATAAGCAAATCACGAGTTTCAACGAAGATATGAAATGTAAATAGCATACTCATACGAGAACTAACAAATCCGGAAACAACTAAATGATATCACTTACCTAGATAAGGAATACAAGGCAAGGATATAGACTTCAAATATTCCCTCAGAGCAGTCCAGTTATCGGTTTCCCCAAATAACTCTGCAAGTTTATCAAACTGCTGCTTATCCTTTTTCGATAAGCAGGCCCATGTTTTTGTCAACCTATTTAAATCAAAAAACAAATTATTAAACTTACTACTTCGATCGTACATGCGTCCACTCATTTTGTATTAGAATATTACCTGTATATGCTGGCACTATGCAAAGCAGAGATCACAGCGAACAGAGAATGCAAATTGTTCAATTCGTGTAATTTTTTTGCGACTTTAATAAAATGCGCCATTATTTCCGCCCTCGCTTTTGGTGATTGACCATTTAATATCTCTTGTACGGTCCAAAAGCTGACCTATAATATTTGTGACAATTGTTATTTACTACGACAACTAAAACGCTAGCAAAACTTTTAATAAAATTATTTGAACAAATTAGAATTGCTTTCAAACAACAAACTACAATGTTTAAAATGTTTAATTTAATATATTTCTTCTACATAATACACTCAGTCATTATTTTCAACCTAACTGTTTTTAAATTGCTTATGTGCTGAGTAAGCTTACGGCCCCCAACTTATGTTAAGTGGTTTCTGGAGCCAATAGATAGAAATGTAAACCACCATAAGAAATGAGTCCAGACTTAATTGAATTGTATAACAGCTGTATCACCCTTCTGACTGGAACATATGACTGTTTCACAGTACAAGTAGGTAAGACGGTGGTAGGTACCATTCCAATTACCACTAGTAATTAAGCAAATTTATAAATGCACAAATAACCAGTCCTGTTCTGGGTTATCATTATTTTCACACTAATGATTATAAATCATGTACAGCAGATAAACGAGAGATAACTGTAATTAAATTTGCAACGCGCAACTAAAATAATAAGATGAAACTGCTCAAATCAATAATTCGATTACAGTTCAGACTATCTTTGGGTGTACTTCTAGTAACAGATTTAAACAAAAATCTTAATTTTTGGGCCATTTTAGACTAACCCTATTGAATCTCTTCGTAAATGCCACCACATTAGGTGCCACAGTCAATTTGTTCAGTTTGGTCCAGCCACATGTTGTCAATTCTTCAGGCTTGATAGCTTTAAAACAGGGTAAGTCAAGTAATGTCAGTTGATTTCCAACATCATCAGGACTCAGCCTCAGGGCTGAACAAACTATATCATCCCAAGACTGATTAATTGAACAAGCAGCTGGTAGACTGTTTGTTTTGTAATGAAAAATGGAATCATGTTGACGGTTGCTGCCATTTTCACCATGTCTGTAATAGGAATTTTTTTTAACATATTACTTTTGTACGTTATGAGAACAAATACACTTTCAAAGATTTTTATTCGATTTTCAGAGGCTTCTTTTACTTTTATTTTATTTATTATTGCATGTTGGTGAAAGAGCACATTATTCATCTGGTTTTATGTGGTTACTAGAACTCATAGCCATCATTACAATGAGAATGAGGCATGAGATTGATCTTGTTTAGTGCAATAGTTCAGTTAAATCTTATTTTGCAAACATGCCATCCAAAAAAGGTACTCACCAGATGAAAAAACCAGTAATACCCTATTTACATTAGTTTCCAGTTAGAAATGAGCATTAAAATAAATTTTTTTAAATATTTGAACAACACTAACACCTGAAAATCAGGTTGTAGTGTGACAAAAAAAATTGCAGGACATCATTTAGTTTAGTCAATTATATATATCTAGACTTGAAAGGCAAACGTGACTAAGAGACAATAACTGCTTTGTACATAAATGATAGGCATAAACCATATTCGATGCGCAAATATATATTTCTAGGTCTATTAAAATCATCTCAATCCTACAGCTAGATTCGGTAAAATAGATTTTTTTCAGGTATTTCAATTTTAAATTAGTCTGCTGTAAAGTTCACACATTGTCGCTTAGTGATATTTGCCTTTGAAGCGTCGATATATTCATATTAGTATGTTCATTGATAAGATTTCATTTAACGTTATTTAAAATTACTCTGATAGTTAAAAGTGCAGTTTGGTTCATGATCATTGCTTGGTCCCATTATTCACATGTACAAATGTCCAATGAGGATTCTTAGTATATTTTATACAAGACCATTAATATACAAAAATCACTGGGATTCTAAACTTCGATTTTTTTTATTATATCCCATACATATCCTTGTGTGTTTCTTGATTTGATATTGGCATTGCAATAATAAAATGTAACGTGAAATATAAAAGACATTATCATCAGGTGAAAGTTTAGTCTGTTCAGGGATAACGAGAAATAACACAGTACAATAACTCAATAGTTTCCCTTTTGAAGTTTATGAACATAAAGTAAGCAGATTATAATTGTTACAAAATGGAACTTACCCATAATTGTAATAGCAAGCACAGTCATCTTTAGTGAAGCTTTGTTGACTATTGAGAGGGATAGTGGACTGCTTCTTGTGATTAATCTTGCATGGTTTGTCCTCAAGAGGCCAATTCTCTTCATCTTCATGCTTAACACAAGAAAAAAACTTCTTTTTACATTGGAAATACCCAAATTGTTTTACTTAGAAATAAATTTATTGAAAAATTAAAAACAATATGTGATTTGACGAATCTATATAATTACTGTCTTATTAGCTTAAATTCTTGTTGAGGAACCTTATCTTGGCTGTGTGGTGTCAAACGAGATTAGCTGCACCTTTAAAAAAGGTTTCATAAAGACGACTAAGGGATTCACCACAGAATTGTCAGTGGTGATCTCTAAGTCTTATACCAGGGTACCTTGATCACCCAACTACAGTTACAGATGGTAAGGCATATTTTAAACTCCATGGATAACATCAAACCACCATTCTATTTATTTCTGATGTAAAGTAGTCATGTACTTCAGTTTCATAACTAAAATAGTCGATATACCATAAATTTAGACTTTTACCTCATACTTCAAGTAGGTAACCACATTAACATTGTGACTTCTGAGGGCTTACATCAGATGAGCAAGTACAATGATCACTGCATATCTTTGGTGGTAGGAGGTTGTGTTCTTGCACTGTTAGGTACCACCACCCCACCTATTTTTGCCATGCAGCAGTAAAGTGCATTAACGTTAGAAGAGTAGAGCAGCCTTTGTATTATAAAACAGAGTCTTAGAGCTCATGTCTCAAAATGATTAGCAGCATTGATGTTTTTATGTACATTGGTTCCGATAACCACTTTACTGTTTGTGGGTTGTGAATTTGACAACCCATCTAAGAAATAAAATCTACAGATAATAAATACAACAAATAAAGCTTTGGTATTCCAAAATGTATTAACAGAATTTTGTATTTTATTTTTAACTATGGTCTTGAATTGAGACTTACTAGTGTACTAATATATTTTTACCTACATTTTACTTTATGTCTTTCATATCAAGAAATATCTAAATATTTGTAGTTTTTTTGTGGGGTTATTTCTATATATGACCTACTAATTTATGATCAAATACTATTAAAAATACAATTTGCCTGATAAAACTTTAAAAATAGACTTTGAACTAAGCAATACTGCACAATAATAACTAAAAAGTTAAGCATAATGCAAGTAAATGGTAAATTTATGTAAAATATTACCTCCACAATTCTCAACACAGCAAGGCTGTCACTCAATATGTCTCGAGGCATTTCAGTCTTCTAACATAACCAACACTTCCCAATAAGATAGATGTCTAAAGGAACAAGTCAAGCATCATAATTTTATCATTTGGGAATAATTCTGATTAAGGACTGCTATATAAACATTTTATATAACATTTCACAGAAATATGTCATGTATTACAAATTAATGAATTTAATTATTCTTTAAGCTGGTATAAGTATTTCACTAATAGAATCTTAGTTCAAATGATATAGATATTATACCCATACATTTCCTAATTAATTTAGAACAAGTATATTAACATTTTTTGATGATTTACTTGGAAATTTGAATTTCTTTACATTTGATTGTTTTCTGTTTATTTCAAACTCGAAATCATATTAGGGGGCATAAAATTCTAAAATTAATTACAACTGACCTTCTCTTTAGTTAAAAGTTGCCATTTTAAATAACAATAACATTTCCATTAACAGTAATGTACCCTTAAAATTCGATTTCTTGTGAAGACAAACCATAACAATTGGACAATTATAGAAAATCAATAATACATTCTGGTTTATGTATATATAATACTTGTATATATTCAACAAAATAAAACCTTAGGGACTAAATTCTCTTTGCCGTCAACTGAACGAAGAGGAGGACCAACAGTTGCTTTAATTTGACTTTTGAATGAAACTAAAAGTACTCTATGGTTTGACCGTGACAGTTGTAAAATAAGACTTTTTGGCGGGAAAGTGAGGAGCGAAGTTGTGTGATTTGCTTTATATTTTTATCTATTTGGTGTTTCTTCAAATGTGTAATAACGGTGGTTTATGAACTGTTTAGTATTTGTGAAAGTACAGAAGTCGGAAAATGAAACAAAGCCGCTGAACGTAAATTCTCGGGATCCTCCAAATAGTCTACTAATAAAGTCTCAGTAAATAACTACCATTTTGCTGAAATTATATTTCATTTCATTTTGTTTCGTTTCGTTTCGTTTCGTTTCATTTCATTTCGTTTCTCGTCTCGTCTCGTCTTGTCTCGTCTCGTCTAGTCTCATTTCATTTCATTTCGTTTCATTTCATGCTGTGTTTCATATTAATCAACTTCATTTCATTTCATAATATCATTTTTCTTATAATTTTTTTTCAATTAAATTAAAATAAGACTTGACCTAAAGGTCTTAGTTACCAGGTCATAAAATCCCTTAAAAAAAATAGTTGTAAAATAACAGGTTTTTAGGCTACCTACTTTACCGACTTCATTTAGAAAGAATAATAGTCCCTGAAACGAACTCATGGATAATATTGAACCCACATTATACAAACGATGTCGTGGATTTTAGGTGAGAAAATTAATGAATTGACATAATTTCTCAAAATTATCAAAATTTATTGAGACTTCTAAGATATTTTTAAATCAAAGCGATGGACAATTTCCAGCGCTTTTTTTCATTGCAATATATTTTTTCACACTTACATACAGTGAGAATATAAGCCGCCATTATTACATATTTGAACCTCAAACAGCATTAAATTTACAACAATATAAACATAGTACACTTAATCGGTGATATTATGTTTTTTCTCAAGTTCCCGTCAAAATCCAAAATAATACATTGATAATTTTTTAAATATATAAAGATTATCAATAAAGAGAATAATAGGTACGCGTTAATACATTAGAGTGGCAATTTTAGAGTCAGGCGGGTTTTGAAAATAAATCTTCGTGATTATTGGAATCAAGACGTAATTAACTTAAAACTATTCTTTAAATATGTCTACAAATTCTGTTTTTATCGTATGAAAATTCAAACGTAATTTAAATAAAACTCATCAAAAATATTAATTACTAAATAATCCTACACAGCCGATGCAAACGAGTACAACTATATCTACCCTCGTCGATTAAATTCAAAGGAGCGGGTAAAAGCAAAAGCAAGTCAGGCTCCACCTCTGTGTTTTTTTTTGGGTCCTTTGATTTTAAAGTTCGAGATGAGAAGCAGCCTATTTGTGCTCTAAACTAATGCTGTTACTAATAGTAGTGTGTTACTAACAATATTATATAGTGTCTTACTATACAGTGTACTGACATACCAGGTCCTGCTGTTTTATTAAGTATTTATTATAAACTTATTATCCTACCGTTGTGGTTGAATTTTTCACATAAATTTTAATAAATAATGAAATACGATTTATGAAATTCATGGTTCTAAGAATTTCAATAAATGTTAATTTTGTCTATGATTCCCAAGAAGAGAGAAGTAAAGCCAATGCTACAATAAATAAAAAAGGAGGAAAAACAAAAAGAAGTACATACCTACATGGTACAATTTTACTTCCGTTGTATAGACTAACGTTTTATTTCTATTTATTGTATACATCGCAGTTGCAGTTGATAATATAGTGTGTAAGATTGCAGTAAATGGAAGGTAAATAGCTTCATTAGTTCTAAAGAGATGAGCAAACGATCGGAGTAAAAAATATGTAATTGAAACTCGGTTATTAATTTGGCCACTCGTAAGTAAACTGTTATGGCGTTTATGTCGCTTTTTGAACACAACGCATAACATCAGATTAAATAAGTAAAATTCCGGAATTATTAAATTAATTGAGTAAATTTGAGGTGTATCAATGTAACTGTCATATAAAGTCGAAATATTAATAAAGAACGGAAACGCATAGTGACATCGTACGGCTGATAGGTTATGTTTCCATCTTTTATTGGCATTTTAGGTTTGTTAGAGTGAAAGCGAACACCAGTTAATTGTTTTCTCGGGAAGAATACCGTCAAAAGTGATGTCTGAATGAATTTCTCACGGTTTTTAGACATCCAATCATGGTGGGAAGTGCCCAGTATTGCGTACTTTTGTTCCCTATTCAGGACTGCATTCAACCTCTTGGATTTTGATATTGAAGTAAGTTGTTTATTATGTTTGTAGCTTTTTTACAATTGTTTACATATATACGTACCGAGATAGAATAAATATTTAAATTATATTTTAGGAATTGGAAGAAGCACTTCTCACAGATGGCACAGAAGAATCTGCCAGTTCCCTCCTGACTGAATTGATAGTCCGTCTATTGAACGGTTGTTTAGGCAACAATGACGTTTCTGCATTTAATTATCAGGTAAATGTAGTTTTCTTTTTGTCAAAATAAACAGTTTGAACTTACAATCTTAAAATTTTTATCTTAGTATACTCAAAATAATATGTTCAAAATAATAATGTATTACTTATTTTTAGATGTATTTAAGAAGATTGTTTAGAAGAAAATGTCAAGAAACTGGCCGGTACAATCCCTTCAATACTGACATTGATTTTCAATTTCTGCCTTTGCGGACAAAGGTAGAAATATTATATGCGTTGTGTGATTTCCGTTTGGATGCTGAAGATGTATTTGATTTATTCAAAAATTTGGAAGCAGAAAGCTTACGAGTAGAACCTCTTGGGTATGTTAATAAGTTTACAAATACACAGGATGTACATTGTAATTTTTGAGATTGATTTAATTGTTATCTATGTTTTTAGATGGGATGACAATGATTCTGCTTACTGGTATTTCTATGGAACAAGGTTATATCGTGAGGATTTATTGAGAAAACCAAAAGCAAAAACAAAAAAGAAAAAAAGTAAAGAAAGCAGGAAACGTGGCTGGTTTTATGGAGATGACTGGCTTGATGACGATGAGACAGAACGGGTTTGGCAGGTTGTGTGCTTTACGGAAGATGACTGGGCCCACTTGACTGAGAAATTTAGCAAGGCAACAAGCAAAGTTGAAAAGGAATTGTATCGTTCATTATCACAAAACTTCTTACCTGAAATACCCCGATTGTTTCAAGAAAAAGAACGATTACAAAGAAAAAGGTAAAATAATGAGTTTTTCAGTTTTACTTGCTTTACTATACCATACATGGTTAAAAGGGCATTGTCCCAATCAAATTAGTCACTAGTTAGTCAGATAGTTATTACATATTTCTCTTTGTTACAACAGTTAATGAATGAACCATAACATATAAAAAATAAAATGCTTAGCGAAACATTTAATTTTTTGTTATCTCAAACAAGGTAATTTTGATTTTGTTTAAAAACCTCAGTAAAATATTTTCATAAAATCCCTCCAACAAGACAATGCTGCAACTACTAAACTTATCTAGAACTATTGTTTATGGTGAGATATGATTTTATTTGAGTTCACCAATAGCATTAGATATTTTATATATTAGTTGTTTCCAAAAATCAAATTGCTATCACTATTATATTATATTATATAATATAACTTTACTTTTGCTTTGTATTTGACTGAAAAAGATATTCCCAATTCCAAAAACTTTGTTTGTGAATAGAAAAGGACTAACCACATTTGTTGCAAAGTACTGTTATAGTCATTCCATGATTCATACAATGATAATAAATATATTTCATATCAGTTACAAAATTTTGTATAATAATATATGTAAAGGGTACACATGCAGAAATAAAAAAAAAGCAATTCTGTTTATTTATAACTGTCAAAAGCACAATTTGATGAAACAATTACCAGTAATTTTTAAGTGTAAATTCTTTATTAATAGTATGCCAAAGGTATACCTACCTACCTGACAAAATTAAATACTAAAGAAAGTAATTATAATGTCTTCCATCTGATACCCTCAAGATAGAACTGAGCTACTAATCTATTAGTATTTATAAATTCCAATATTGATTGAATGCCCTCATTTAATTATATACTAATACTAATATTTTGAATTGTCCTTTAAAAAATACCAGTCAATGTTGAATACAATAATTTTTCTCAATTTTAAAATGCTTGCACAAGTCTTTACTGTTATTTTCCTACAGGCTTATTCTGCTGCGAAATATCAGCAAATGTCTGCTATAGCGAATTACGCATGCATTGCGAACACCATAAAATATATTTTAAATAACCAAGCATGTTAAACAGAGCGAATTACTTGATTAGGCAGAATCAGAATAAGTTAAAATATTTTTGCCTTGCCTATAACAGAAAATGGCCTTCAATAAAACTATTCTTCTTTGCCTTAAAAACTTGCGCACATGGTGAACTATAAAAGAAAAACAAATGTAAGGCTATTATTAATGGTCAACAAAAATTTTCAAGTGCTATAGAATACAGTTTGTCCCACCTGAAGCCAAGAAAATCTTAACTATAATGTAAAATTAATAATAAGAGAAGAATAAATTTTACTTTTACATTGAGGTTTTTAAACAAAATGCTCACCTATTTTACCTAGATAAACATTTAAAAATAGTAAAATAGTTTCATTTTTTTTATTTAATTCTCTGACTTACTGGATACCTTTTTATAAGGTTGCTTGAATTGCCACGACGTACATCGAGTCGTGTGTTGCAAAAAATTAAGCAGAAGGAAGAAGAAGGTAAACCAAACACACATGATGCTAAACAAGAAAGTCACAAAAAGGACACAACAGTTCTTTCACGTGAAAATCGGGCCAAAAGAAGAAACTTACTGAGGTAAAATTTAAAAGCATTTTTCTAATATCTTTCAAAAAAATACAGGTTGAACTATGAATAAGATATCTCCTACATACTTTGAGAGTATAATTTTGCCATATAGGCAATCATCTGTATTTTTTTCCAGGTTTGGTAAGTTATGGAAAACCAATGTTTCATTTCGATTCATTTTGCAGATCTAAGTCTGTGTCATCAGACACTTCAGCAAATACAGAAAATAATACAGAAGATATGCCACAGAAAGTGTCAAAACGTGCAAAGAGTCAAGAAAAAAAGTCAAAAAACTCCTCTTCATCTCAAAAGGGTGAACCCCCACCAGAACCTCCAGTGAAACCTGGGAGAAAAACTAACAATTCTTTAGCATCTGCAACAGGCCAAATCTTAATACCAGATAATGATGAACCACAAAACAGTACTCGGAAAAAGCTGAAAACATCACAAATGTAATAAAATCATAATAAAATTGAAACAGCAAGTATATTAATTGTGTCATGTAAAGTATCTTTGTGTTAAACAAAAAAATATTTCAGATTCAGTCAAAGTGAGGAAGATATACAAACGGATATGTATAAGGTCTTGGAACAGTTAACTGCACATGAAGATGCATGGCCTTTTATGGATCCTGTAGAGGAAGAATATGCTCCAAATTATTATGCAGTAATCAGAAGACCTATGGACTTGCGTAAAATGGAAGAGAGACTTGACAGTGGCTATTATACAGACTTTGCTATGTTTAAAGCTGATTTCAAATTAATTGTGAACAATTGCCGTCTGTATAATGGACAAGACAATGGTAAGTCTGCTGACTTATAACAGTTTATATTTTAAAACATTAAATATAGCAACACTAAATTAATTATGTGTGATATTTTTCATATGTTTTGATTAAAAAAAACTATGATTACTCAAGCATTAGAAACTATAGTAATAAGTCTCTGTATTTGGTGGGACCAATTAAATCTAGTGTGTTTTCAAATATTTTATCTGATCTGATCTGAATATGGTTGTTAATTAAACAATTTCTATTTTGAGTACTAAAAGATAAACAACACACAATATGACATAACACAACATCATATTGTAAAAATAGTCAAAACATACTTGAAACTGTTGAAATGGGAAATCTTTTGTGTTGTTGCTGCCTCATATATAACTATAATATATAGCAGCAATTCTGGTCTTTGTATAAGTTAAAAATAGAATAAATTATTGGATTACTTCATATAATGAGCAGATTTTTACAATTTGTTCATTTTAATAATGAACTTTTAGTCAAGAATGTATAACTAGTATTTTACAAACAGTTTGAATTTTGAAAACAAACACCAAAGTTTGTACCAATAAAATAACGTTGATAAAAACAAGATGATCCTTTTTTCCATTGCACCACTCGTCACTTGTGCACTTTACATCTATTACCTGGAAAAGAGAAAATTCTAATACATTTGCACTTTTAAAAATATTTCTTGCGAAACGTTTTCAAATTGAAGAACAAAAGTCCCTTTATATACTATTTTTTCAGTTGTATGACATGTCTTTCAAACAAGAATTGAAAGGAGTCCATTAAGATAGGTACCGGCTTGATTGTGGCAATTATAATATTAATGTGCAAAGGTGCTCACTTATAAAGGTAGAAAGCAAAATGGTGGAAAACCAATACTTATCATTTTATATATTTTTCTTAACGTGGTATGAAAACCAGCTACAAATATACAACCAAAAAGATTTTGCAGTAACTTTTTATTTATAAACAAGAAAACCTTTTTCCTCGCCCTAGTCTTCAGCTCTATTAAAGTATTCTATTTAAAGTCCTATTGAATTGACAACAATATAATTTGTTGGCTTTTGTGTGGAGACCACAAGACACAATTACATAATTGCTCTAGTCACAAAGCTCTAGTACTTTAACAACTTATTTTTGAGCAGATATATTTAAAGCATATTCTAAAAATGTTACTTCATTAAGCTACATTATTTATTTTTTACTTGTAACAGATTATATCCTGAACCTTGTCCCTGTGGGTACTACTACTATGCCTATTTCTACCCTGAACCAATGACATGATATTTATGGTGGTGTTGTTCTGAGTCTACGCTAGACAAACTACTTGTTCCTAATAAGAACAGCTCATATGTAAGATAAGGTGTATCCCTTATTTAAGTGAAAATAAAAAAAATATGATTCTCAACCTAATATTTTTGTAAAAAAAAGTGTGTGTGTCCGCTCCGACGCACGACTGGAGTTTACTGGATATAAAAAATTAAACGAAACAATACGAGAAATAGTTCTATATTACGACAACACGATACACTACAGATTATTAACAAATTAACGAGACACAAAACAAACGACTAACAAATATATGAAAATACAATAATGAGAGAAACGCGCGATCAGTACGAGGCTTTGTGGCGGACTGCCGGCGCAGCAGCCCGGCGTCACCTGCGATAACGCATTTCGTGTGACATGCGCAATCAGGCGCATAACGCATTTCGTGTGACATGCTAGTACGATTTTGGTCCCCATAATTTTCATACCCCGGGCCTATATATGTAAATCGATTCTAAAGGAGTAAACTCCAAAAAATTGGTAACATGCAACTCTGACAGATTGCACGAATGTATTTTTTTTTCTGTTAATGAAACAAATCACCTTGGAAAGCTATCAAATAATCTTAAATCACTGAGTGAGTTCACATTATTAGACATTTTTTTAATTCAACAAAGACTTTTAATAACTTTGTTTTATGTTGGATTTGTTTGAGAGCTTTATTGCTGTGCCATTATAGTGTACCAAAGGCACTTTGTGGATTCCCATTGCCTAAAATATTAAGAATAACAACACTGTTATACTTACATTCAAATTGCATTCATAATTCAATATTTTTTGTTGCAGAGTACACAATGATGGTTGACAATCTGCAAACAGCATTCGATCGTTTAACAGAAAAATACATGCATAGACTTTCATCTTCTGATGAAGAGATTGCTGTTGAATATCAATTACCGACTCCATCAAGGAAACATAAGTTAAAATCCAGTGAATCTCCAACCCATCACAAGAGGAAGAAAAGAAAATCTCATTCAGATTCAGGTAAAAAGAAAGAAAAGTCTTATAATTAATTAACAAATTTACAGATAATGTTTGTAAATATAAAAAAAAACTGAAATTTCTTTTTGTATTTTTGTAATTTCACATGTTTTATTTATTTTTTATTTATTACGTAGATAGGTGGACGAGCTCACAGCTCACCTGGTTTTAAGTGGTTACTGGAGCCTATAGACATTTACAACGTAAATGCGCCACCCACCTTGAGATGTAAGTTCTAAGGTCATAGTATAGTTACCACGGATGCCCCACCTTTCAAGCCGAAACGCATTACTGCTTACCAGCAGAAATAGGCGCACCTACCCGTGCGTACTCACAAGACGTCCTATCACCAGTAATTAAGCAAATTATTATTTTGCGGGTTTGATTTTTATTACACGATGTTATTCCTTCACGGTGGAAGTCGATCGTGAACATTTGTTAAGTACGCATTTCATTAGAAAAATTTGGTACCCGCCGGCGGGATTCGAACACCGTTGCATCACTATATACGAATGCACCGGACATTTTATTCTTTAGGCCACGACGACTTGAAAATGTTAATGTGTTGTATTATACATATATATTAATAGAACAATAGTTCTGGATATCAAAACTCCTTTACTGGGAAAAGTTTCAGTTTCATGGCTGAAGAATTGAAGAACAGCTCCATTAAAAATACACAGAATTCCATTTAAATTTAAATTATTAAACAATGTTAAATTATTTTGATTTGACTTTTTGTTAATAAAAAATAAATTTATATAAACAGAATTCCATAATAATGACTTTTTTTTAGAATTTTATATAATTTTTTATTACTACAGGTGAACCAAAATCAAGTTCATCTGATACTATCCAAGAAAGTAAAAAAGAAGATATAGCACCTGATTTAGAAGAACCAAAAATTAAAGAATCTCATAAAAACAAAGAAGGTAAGACAAAGAAGAAACGGAAAGGTCACCATCGTCATGGCAAACATTCCAAAAACCATAAGAAAGAATCCCGTAAGTCTGAGCATGGTGAATCTAAAAGTAAGCATAATAAAAAACAAAAGCACTCAAAGAATAAAAATAAAGATGGTAAAAAAATAAAACAAAAAAAGAAGAAGAGCAAACATCATGATTCAGAAAGTACCGAAGTTTTGAAGCGGGCTGTATCTCAAGAGTCTATTGAAAGCTCGAATAGAAGTCGAAGTGCAAGTCCTCTGCCCTCTATACATACGCCGACTCCGTCACCACAAGAAGTAGAACAGACTGATAATACTGAACAATTAACAGACCCTGATTTCTTCAAAGATAAATATGACAAAATAAAGGAAAGAAGACGAAATGCTGCAAAAGATGCTTTTGAATCACTGTTGGATTACAAACAAAAAAGTACTGATAAACAAAAACAAAACATTAACTTACCAGAGAAGGATAAAAACCAAAAGTTGACTGAGACAATAGAAAAATTAAAAGCTAAAAATGAAAAGTTTAAAGATAACTCAACATTTAACAGCCTTTTTTCAACAAGTAACGATGAAAACTGCAAAGAAGTAAATAATAAAGAGTCTCCTAATAATGAAGGTTCTGATGAAGGAGAACAAAAAAAGAAATCCAGGAAAGGTAATAAAAAGAATGCTGCTAAAAATGAATCTGCATCAGAAGCATTGGAACAAGCAGTAAAAGATATCAGCAAATGGTTTGATGATGCGCCTAAAAGTTCAACAGTAAGCTCCCCATGCGATAGTCCGGCTCAGACAGTATCTACGGAAGAGCAAGATAGTCGTTTAGATGACGAACTTTCCCAAGGAGAAAAATCTTCGGTTTCTAGAAAAGAAGTAACTCGTAAGCGACCCTCCTCACGTGAACCTAAGTTGGTCAAAAGAAGGGAAATTCAAAGAACCATAGAAAGGCTACAGCCTGGTAAAAGCAAAGGCAATTTATTAACAAACATACCCAGTAAAGTAGAAAAAGCCGAAGAGACTATTTCAACTGGTCCGTTAACGAAAGCGCGTGAACTTAATAAAACAGAAGAAACGAGTAGTCCCAAGCTTAGCCTCGGCTCTGTTTTGCCGACAGTTGAATTTACAATAGGAAATGATCACAATTTCGGTAACAAGGATGAAGTTCCTGAAGAGGACCAGAACAATATGTCAAAACCACAAGAACTAAGTTCCCAAAAAGATGATATAACAGAAGAAACTTCAAATGAAAAAGCTACTGAAACTGTTGTTATTCAAACTTCTAAAAAGGATGCCGAAGTAGAAACAGAGCCAACTACTATCGTTAAACCAAATCAGGAAAAGGCTACACCAAATTTAAGCGCATGGTTTAAAGCATTTGGAGCGCCTAAAAGCACACCCCCGTCTCATGCTTCTTTGAAAAAGAAAAACGAAGAGACTGATGCTGAAGAAAAACATGAAAGTACAAACAGTGAGAATAAACCTCTTAGTCCTAAACATGGAACGAAATACGATTCTCCTGTTGGTCCCGAAACACCTAATCCAGAAGGAGGGGATAGTCCTCATCCTAGCATAAATGCAACACCTCGACAACGACGAACCAGTACTGGAAGTTCAATGTCTGAACGTTCGTCATTTAGTCAAGATCTCGATTCGCCCAGACATCAAATGTCGCATACTTCACCCTTACTTCATTCACCTGCTTCACCTAGAACTGAAGACTTCCAGAAAATTAGCTACCCTATCATTAATGGCACTGTGAGAGCTGGATTCTATCATGACACGACATCACTTAAAAGTAGCCCCGAAAAAAGTTGCAGTCCACGCGAAGGACCTCAGTCGCCATACTCTACATATGCTCAACATGTTTATGCTTCCAATAATGTGACTGGATCGACGACCCCTCATTATTTTATTGATCATACTAAAAGTCCATTGCCTGCCTATAACCACAACCCACCTCCTTTTTATGACACTTCAAAAGCACCCCTCGTTACTAAATCAGCTCGAGTTCATGACGACTACACGTCCCTTGGCCCCGAAACATATCAACAGAGTCAATACACGGGCCCATTTTCTCCTGCTTATACACCATATGCACAAGTATCTGCCGCAAATTACACTCACTCACAACACACACCACAAGCATCAATCGTTAATAGTAATGCAAGTGCTCCAGCTCCGGCTCCATCGGTAGTTGAAAAAACAGCAACTGCTTCGTTTCCTGTTAAGAAACGAACTTATAGCGAAATTGATCAAACAACGCTGACTCCACAAACCAATAATACTCCCAAAACAAACGAAAACAAGGATATTACTGTCGTATCCCATCATAACAAAGTGGAATATCAAAAAACTTCTCAAACTGTACATGCCACTTCTATGTCTTCAATGTCTTCTACATCCGTTGATGACATCGCTTTAGCTTTAAGTGAGAAATCTGAAATGGCTAAATTAAATAATATGCGAGATAAGCCCGCCGTAGAATATCATAAACCTGACGAACGAGATAAAAAATATGAAAGTCGAGAAATAAATAATGAAATGTATAAACAAACCAAACAAGATGTATCAGGCCTTGACTTAAAAAAGCCTGTAACGAGTAATACCAAAAAAGATAACATTGATATGGTTAATATGGGCTATTTAAATCCAGAAAATGAAAGAAGAAATAACATCGAGGCGCGCGATGAAATTGCAGCTTCAGTGGCCAGAGAAATCCAGAAAACTAATTTAAAATCTCAGCATATTGAGTCAATGGCAAGAAATCTTGGCATCAGTAATCAGTCTATCCAGAAAACACAAAATTTAAATTCTAATCCGAATAATATCCCTCCGGCACATTCACAGGAAAGATCACACAGTGATCTTAGTATTAATCAGATCATGGCTCACACACATCATGGTCAATATGATACGATTACAAGCGCACAGGCCATAGGTGGTTTCTCGATGAACGATATAGAAATAGCCAATAAAAAATTATACGGTTGCAATACGACATCTTCCTCGACGGCTATTGATTACGGTAATTGGAAAATAACAAACCAAATTCGAAAACAGGAATTACTCCCGTCTGATTATTCAGCTGCCTACACTACAAATGCCGATAAACATAAAAATGATACAAATCCAAATACTTCGATAAATTATAGTAAAAATACGCAAAACCATCAGTACACTGCTTACAACACGACAAGGAATAGTGTTCAGAGAACTGAACTACAACAAAATCATTCTTCCGAGTTAAGAATACCAAATCCCAGAGGAGTACTTAAAAATGATCACTTAAATATGTCTTCCTCTATAAACGAAAACGATATAACAGCGAAAAACATTGAAAATCATGCAAAAGCTCAAAAAGCTGAGAAACTAGTGCAAAATCATCCTCTTGTTACTTCAAACCCTTATAAGCCCCCATACAGTTCACATTCTAGCATTCCTCTAGAAACAATACGAAATTTACCTAATATTCCACAAATGCTAGAAAGATATTCAAACGACGAAAGATATCTGTCGACATTTGCCGGTGGAACATCAGCATTATACCACGAAAAGCAATTTCAAATGGCCCAAATGTTCAATAAAACTATGTCTGCAGCTGAAATGCATCACTCGAATTCACCAGTAAGCTTGGCCTACTCTCAGTCTTCAATACCGAATGCAACGAAAGATAATGGTATTTATAAACCTCCTATACTGACGACACAAGCTGATATAAGACCAAAAACAAAAAGGAGACGGGTGCAAGAATCAAAAACCGCAGTGGTTGGAAATCAAACTTATCATCACACACCATCGTGCAGTGCAGATGTTTTGTCGTCAGTCAAACAGAGTATGATCCCTAGTAGTGCTTTTAATTTTGGTTCATCTACAAATATGACCCTCGGCACGGGCCTGTATGGTGAAAACAGTGGCTTTTCAATAGAAGATTTTAGAAATAGCACTGCAAATCAATTAATGGCAGCAAATTATATGGTAGCTGCTGTGGCGCATCAACAGCGAAACAATGCCGAAGCTACTGCCGAAAAACTCGTGAAGCCTGCTCATCAAAATTCCACACACACATCCAGCTCCTTCCCATTTATAGGTCATTCCCAAGTAAGGGCTGGATATCCTTTTGTTGGAGATCCGTCATCACCGCTGTATCAGCAGTATTTACAAAGACACCAAGAGGAACTGCTTAGACAAACAGGTGCGCAGATCATGAGTCTGTATCCTGCAGGATATCCTGCTGGGTTGGGTGTAAGACAACCATACGACTCTATTAATAGGCCTTCCTGGCTCTAAAATTCGCAATGCGAAATTATGATACACATATACATAATTATAAACGTTGTTATAGAAAATTGTAATTTATATTGTTTGTAGAATCAAAGTAGATTTTTGTAAAAATATATTGCAACAATGCTAATTTAATTTACTACATGACAAATTAAATATTATTAAACCTTTAAATAAGCGGTTCTAAATTAATTATATAGTGAAATTTTCAAGCTCTCGTAATTGATAATATATGTGATAACACGGAGAAACAAATTATTTAATGAAATTATATTTGAAAATGTGAGAAGTTATTTTCAGTTTCCTTTAAAAGCTGTGAATACAAAGGCTGCTCATAAATAACTAGGTTTTACCCTTGCTTTAAAATATATTTCGAAATCTACATTTTGCACTAAATCTTTTTTTAGCAAGTGAGCAAAGTGTAGACTACCCACGACTAGTATATAAATTTCGGAATTACCCCAAACCTAGATTACATAATAGTTATATAGATTTTAAATTTCATAGCATAATAATTGTGTAATAGAAAAATAAAAATCACTCGATTTCTGTCAACAAGAGTTTTATTAAATGCCATTTTTTGTTGTTGTTTTTTTTACCAAAAATGTCTACGAATCTTTAAGGTTATGCAAATAATTTATGCGATTCTATTTAGTTATTCACCCTTTAAAATAAGAGATAAATTTCTATGTTCTAGCTGTTAACTACTTCACTCAGAAGAAATAAATGTAAAGAAGTTTTAACTTATGAACCTTGAAAATGGTAACCAGTTTTTAGAACTTTGGTTCCACTTTATAACAGTAAATTACACCGGAGGAAGACCCTTACACTTTCAACTTCAAAACGTTCATCTGTTGATTTACATTTATTAGCAGCCTTACAGCTTCAAATGAATATAAATGATATATATATATAAGTAGGTACTTTATGTAATGTTGATACAAATTTACTGTAAAACTGTTGCTTTGTTGTAAATTTTTAAAATATATTAAAGTTGCGAAGAGTACCTTAGAATTTAACCAGAACTCTGCATAATAATTTAATGTTTACGCTTTCATGCTTCTTATTAGCTTTAATTTACTCATACATAATACAGTAATGTCACAATAAACGTTATTTAATTTTTTATTTACGTTAGACTACTTAATCTATTTTGTTATGTAAATATTTCTCTTATTTTATTTACAAATAATGTGTTAGTATTTACTCTCATATAAGTATATTTTTGTTAGAATTAATTCAACTAATCATTGGAAGCATAGTGTTAAGAAGATCATAAGAGAAATACTTATTGAAATTATTATTCTAATGTAAAAGATGGAAATAAAGATTTCTGAAACAGTAGTTTTTTTAGTTTCTTATTGCTTTCATAAACGTATCAAACGCATAGTATAGTTAAATAGTAGCAAAAAATACTGGATCCTACTGGTTTTGTGTCTGTAGCACAAACATTTTTCCAAATATTTGGTTGAAAGTAGGAAATCGTTCAGTATCATGAATTGAATACGTGAACATTTTTGTTACTTGTAACGCAGACACATCAAAGACGTGCGCCACATGGCAGAGTTAATATTCTAGAAAAAAATAATCATAAACGTACATTTTTAACTTCAGGAAGACTTGTGCTAGGTGCTAGGAAGATTTGTACTAGGCGCTAGAAAGATTTGTACTAAGTACGTGCTAGGAAGATTTGTGCCAGGCACGCTTTTGTCAAAGTTCTAAAATGCCGTCGCATCGATGGTTGTCGCCATATCCTGATAGAATTCAAGATGCTACAAGGACTACGCTCGCTCCCTCGCAACGCTCAAGTGCTCGCTGTGTTTTACATCATCAGCAGTGACGTAATTTGGACTTAATATTACAATATCTAAATAAAAAATCAGTCATGGCAGTGGACGCTTGATTTTGAACAATTGCTAATAAAAGCGAAAAGAGGACGGACCACCCGGAAAAAGGAAACTGCCTCATTCTTCGGACAGACTATCTTGTTAGAAAATATAATATAACAAATTAGAAATAATATGTTAGAAAATATTGTGCTAGAAAATATAAAAAATGTCATTCCAGATTGGTAGGTATGTTTGTATTACAGGTGTTTTGGAAAAAGTTTGAAAGCAGCGTCCACGCAATAATATTCTCTTTCGCCAAGATAATCTGTCGGCTAGACGAAAAGCCAAATCTTCAGGAGTGCAATTTTTAATTTATCCGTCATATAGGTAATTTCGATGTGACGCCTTACTATTTCTATTTATTTCCGAAAACAAAAGTTTAGCAGAATCCAATTTTAAAATACTAACAAAGCTGTCATAGTATTTGAAAAGGCGATGGAGACTCCTAAAGTACATTGAACCCACTGTTTTACTCAAACGTATGAAACCCTTGAGTAAACGGCGACAGCGTAGACATCGAAGCTTGGATTGTAAAGATAATTATTTTAAATAACGTTAAATATGATAACAGTTACTGTTTGTTCCTTTTGCTATTCCAAAAGTTAGTGTTGCCCTTGTATATTTTCATAGTGCTGAATAAAAGGCATGAGAAAATAACGCGTGCGTAAGAATGTTTGCATGAATTCACACGGTTTGTCTATTATTAAGTAGTTACCGGAGACCCTATGGACATACATCATGTGTGGTGCTATGTATATTCTATTCTATTTTTCAAATGCTCTGCAAAGATTAACCCCGTTGGTGGCTGTACAAAGAACTACATATGATTTCGTTGGTTCAGAATGTGAAAACTTGCCTACTTCGAGGGACTGAGTAGACGGAAATTCAATTCTATGAAAGTGCGCAAGCTAACATAGTAATATTTTTTTCTTAAAGTAGGTACTCAAAGTTACTTTTAACGCTTGCTTCTGAAATAATAAATGCCTTTCATAAGTTGCAGATCAATAAAATTGCAGCGGCGCGGTGCAGCAATTGCGCCTGGGGTGGGGAGTTAGAATATTGATCTGAATGACCTAATTTATCTCGTATTAACCTTTCCCAGTTGCATATCAAATCTCTATCTATACTAATATATAAATCTACAGTGGTTTTCACGGATGTTCCGTTATAACTACTGAACCATGCATCCGATTGACTTGAAACTTGGTATCCATGTATAAAATACATGTAATTAATGCATAGGCTAATATTTATATCAGTGTTGGATTTAAGATAATATTTATATGGTCCCTAAACAAGTTGCGGGGGCGTTAATGATGAGAATCTTTGTGGGGGTGAGAAAAAATAATGTTAATTTTAAATGCCCAGCGACGCGGACGGGTACAGCTAGTCTCATTATAAAACTGAGCATTTTACAGATGTTTTGGCATGTCATATAATAGTAAATAATATAAAAGAAGCTGATGGGAATGGCAGTCTCGTACAGTGCGACGGAAACCATCACCTACTTTTAGATCAGATCGCAGGCTCATGAAATAATATGAACTTGTAACTACAAATATTTATGCTTAATTTGGAAATTGAAAATTGTTTTAAAATTATATCAAGTTAAGTTATTCCCGTACTCTGTTGGAGCCCCTGGGTCTCAGGAGAATAATTCTCGATATGCTGTATCACATATTACCGTCAACTCCTTACATCCTCGTACAGCTTCACTACTAGAGCAGAATTCATTACTACTACTGAAACAACTGCGTCTCAGAAGATAATTTTTGCCAGTTTTGAAATGAACTACCGTCTTCGAGCCATATGACGATCTACATCAGAGATTCCCAAAGTAGTCAATTTTGGTTTTTCGAGAGTCCAGAAAAAAAACAGCTTTTGGGGTTCCACGAGATCTAAAATTCGAGACGATTATTTAACAAACGAGCTTAATTGAAACTTCCGAGATACTGTATAGTTTTGTTACATGTAGGTACCAACTTGTTTTAAAAATTACTACTTAATATTTTGAAAGGAAGTATCAATATTCCATTTGTAAAAAACTCAATTTTCAACAAAACGTGCAAACCGTTCGAAAATCAATGAATGTGGAAATTTAAGGCCACCAGGAAATTCACCAACATTGAACCAGATTTAGCCAGATTGGCACCAGATTTATCCAGCACACTTTCTCTAATACATATACGATTTTCATTTTTTTTTTTTTCTAAAAACATTAATTAAAAAACCAACTATTTTTACGTAATTCGATATTTAGTGAAATTTGCCTATTTAGTTTTTGATATTTTGATAAGAAAATTACAGCAAAATTTTAAAATTTTCTATAAACAGGAAAAAATCTAGATTGGTAAGTTTTTTAATTATCTGGCTATGGGAGTTTGAGGTTCCGTTAATTTTTTTTATTGCCATTGTAGGCAGACGAGCATACTGCCCACCTGATGGTAAGTGGTCACCGTCGCTCATGGACGTCAGCAATGCCAGGGGCAGAGCAAAGCCGCTGCCTACCGTTTAAGGGTTTTTTTCCCAATACAGTTTAGGAATCCCTGGGTAGTCCAGGGATCAAGTTTGGAAGTGATTAATGACTTCACATTTTGCTGAATTTGTGCAATACCTACGTCAGAAATTAGCATATACATATTTCCTTTTAATAATTAGATATATATTGTTTTTGTCCAACTATTGACGATCTGAAAGAGACCGCTTAAATAGACGAGACATCCCAAATGTACTTAGTTTTTGTTTTTTTGTAAATTTTGGGGAAACAAAAGCATACAGAGTTCTGTAGACAATAAAAACAGGTAGGTATTAAGATAAATAAAGCACCACTGTACACGACATATTTTATATTTCTAATAAATTAGTAAGGTACATATTTGATTCAATATTTTGGAAGAAAAAAATGTTTAGAAGTTTGTGCAGATTTATTTCGATTTTATATGGCTCACCCGTTGTTAAGCTGTTACAGGAATCTAACCAGACATTCTTTCAATCATTTTTGAAACCAAATTTAATACACTTATTTCCCATAAAAACCAATCCCATATATTAGGATATTCATTACTGGTTTCAAATAAGCTTGAAATAGTATAAACACGATTACTTTTTTCAGTCCTTACCACAAGATCAACAAAAATCAACACAAACTTTCTGGCCAAACATTATTTTGCATAATTATGAAACGACAACGACGATATGGTAATTCTACTTATTTTATATAATAAAAATCACATTGTAGACTTTAAGCATTTAAAATACATTATTCAAAACGGCTATACCTACTAAATTCTTTATAATTTTATTAAGTAAATTCATGTTTATTAAAATAAGACCCTTTAAATTTTTTTCTTTAATAGATTATAAATAAAAGTATATTAAAATAAAACATTTCAGAAATAAAATAGTTTAAAATATAAAAGAAATCACAGTACATTTTAAAATAATTATAAATTCGGTTTAGACTACTTAATGAAGATTATTATTGATAGATAATATATTGCAATATGCCGTAGAGATTCATTTTTATGAATTTATCTTCAGTTAGGAAACATCCAGAGTAGAGTATATATTAATGTAGTCACTACATACGTTGGCAAGATAATATTATATAAGATTTTTCCTGTGTGCACAGAAATACTACTACGTTATTTATCAATAGGTCAATAGTGTTATAAGCTTGCTTTAATAGTCTCGAGAAAATTGTCCCAATCCCAAGATTGATGTACTACTCTCTCAAGAAAGTGCCGATAAAATATCTAGATTGTAAATACGCAAAAAGTATGCTTCTTCAGATCGGAGACGATAAACTTACTAAACGCCAACTAATAGATTTCATCACAATACTTTTTAAACGCTTTTTCTGGAATACCGTTCAGTTCTCGCCGCGAATTCTCCTTAGTCTTCTACCGAATAAAAACGGACACTACGAAGTGGTAATTTGAGTTTAGGAAAAAGAAAGAAGCCGGCTGCGGCCATGTTTGGTACTTACTGGTGGTAGGACGTATTGGGAGTCCGCACGGGTAGGTATCACAACCTGGCCTATTTCTGCCATGAAGCAGTTATGCGTTTTGGTTTGAAGGGTGGGGCAGCCGTTGTAACTATACTGAGACTTTATAACTTATCTTTCAAGGTGGGTGGCGGCATTTACGTTGTAGATGTCTGTGGGCTTCGATGACAACTTAAAATCTGGTGGGCTGTGAGCTCGTCAATCCATATATGCAATAAATTTAAAAAAAAATGTAGTGAGCAAGGCGATTGCCCGATGGCATTTGTCGATTTTTTGGCAAAAATTTCATTCACAATGACTGTGCAAATGCGCATTAAGGTGGTGCCAAATCCAAGAATTTTCAAAAGTCTGGTCTTTTTCTTCGAATTTACTAAATTCCGCAAGAATTCCGAGTGTATAACAAACACCGTGATAGTCAAATAAACAGTCAACTGATTGACTTTTGTTCGACTTTGATATCATTTTTTCGGTTTCGGTTTAGTTGTAAGGCGTCACTCTGAAGCTTGTACACTAGTGTTTATGTCAATCTCATAACCCATATCTCCTCACCTATAAATAGGCGTTTCATAAATTTTGGGTCGGAATTGGTTCGTTCTACCATGTCCTCAACGACTCATGCGACTGAGTTTTTGAAGAAAATTTAGGCCTTTTGGGAATAGTCGAGCGGATATGCGAACATGTTTAACACTCAAGTGATTATAAATTATTTAAAATACTCGTGAGACACAAAGTCCGGTGGCTATTTCTCTCAAACTTGAATGAGGATTTTCAGTCATTATTTACTTCACTTTTGCGATGACTAAAAACAGCACTAATACTCCGGCCAAACTGGAAAACGGTTGTGCCAATCTAACAACAACAAAAACCATTTTTATTATTATTTGGAACAGTAAACAAATCATCCATTCCCGATACTTTTTTGACTGAATGTATAACCTAAACAAACATTCAGATTCAACAATCTAACCACAAGCAGATCGCAGCTCTGGAAATTACTCAGCTTCGAACTACTCTTAATTACTACCAGCGAAACCTAGCTCATTTATCAGAAAAAGCGACCTTAGCGGCAAGCTACCGTGACGAGCCATCAAAAGTGATATCGCTCAATCAGCTCCTCACAAGGTTCGCGCCGTGCTGTTCAACAACGCGAAAACAAAACCAACAATAAAACTTGCTTAGAATAAGGTGTGTTATAAGTGTGAAATTACGGATACATTTCTGCTCCGAAAAAGCACACGTTCCGGTTTTCGATGGTAGGGCGTGTTTTAAACGTGAGCTTGCGGGTAGTTACCAAATTTTTGTCTATTTCTGTCGCGAAGAATCACGCGTTCCGGTTTTAAGGGATAACAGCTACACTTTACGATTATTATTATTATCATTAGATATTATTATTATTTTGACATTTAATATAGAAAAGTTTGATTAATATATGATATATGAATGAGAAATTAAGCAACAATGCTAGGATCCCAAGCGTACTTGACATTTTTCTCGCTGAGTTGATTTAGTGCCTTCATATCTTCTTCTGGAATCTTGAAATTGAGTGATCTATTTTCTTTAATATGTTCTGGATGAACGGCTTTCGGTATGACAGCGACGTCTTGCTGCAAGGCCCACACAAGTAAAACTTGAGCAGGTGTGACCTCAAGCTTAAGAGCAGTGCTCACAACCACCGGATCGTTCAACAGAGAATTATTTGAACATGATGTCCCTCCAAAGGAACAGTACGCTTGAAGAGTAATGTGGTGCTGCTTGCAAAACTTGTAAAGACTGCTCTGAGTATAATAGGGATGCCATTCAACCTTAAAGTGCACATTATTTTTATCATTTTATTAAACAGTGAAGTATAAATATTTATTTATATATACAGTGTTGGTCATATAATTAGAAACACTTCTTATGAATAATGAAAGTGTAACTTCAACGTAAAATACGAATATGTAAAAAATATACACATTCAATAATCAATAATCATGCAATTTGAAACACTACCAATGGGGCAACCATTGGTAGTGTTTCAAATTGCATGTTATTTTCAAATTATACGACTACCACTGTATAAATATTTTCTTATATTACCTGGTTAACTGCCGGAACAAGTCCATGGTTGCTCTCCATTAGCCCTTCAAGATGTGCCACCGTAAAGTTGGATACCCCCACGGCATTGACTTTACCATCATCATACAACTCTGTGAGCTTACACCACGACAGTTCTCGCATCTTCGTATTGCGTTTGTCCTCAGCAGGGAGCTTAGCACCCCCAGGGAAATGAATTAAGTAAAGGTCTACATATTCCAAATCGAGATTCTCAAGAGATTTTTGATAAGCTTGTTCAGCACGTGAGCCATGATCAGACGGTGCTAAAAACACATGAAAACATTATTCTATCTTTAACCTCAAATGTCCACTACTGCACACAGGCCTCCCTAAAGCCTCGCCGAAACATTATTGTGTAAGCAATTTTAATTAAAATTAGTTTTATGGTTTAAACTCGCGTTTTTTATTGTCTTCCTATTATTTTCGTCCTTTGGAATACTCTGTAGTCTTTGTGGACGACCATAGTTATCAAAATACTGTATAAGTAATTGGTATTTATATAAGATCGATCTCATAAAGACATAATAAACAAGTTATGTTTACCATTTTTATTAAAAATCATTGGTATTTACATAATAATATTATGTATTTGTTTTGAAAATGACACTTTTGGAATCGTGGATGATGCGAAAGTTGCAGTGATGAGTCATGACTATGCAGAAATACAAGCAATATTCAAGCTTATTCAAATTAAAATAAGGATAATTTCAGAATAAGTCTTATTTCTCTTTAGTCTTAAAGCTTTCAGCCAACCGGTATGTTCTATAGCATCCGATACTCACATAACTTTGTAGTTACAAAAATATCCTCTCTCTCAAGATCATATTTGGGCAACAAAGTCTTAAATGCCTCCCCCAAGTGAATTTCATTCCCATAAACGGCTGCCGTATCTAAAATGCAATATAATATATAAAGCATAATATGTATATGATAAGCGTAACATGAACAGAATCCAAACTAGATCAAATCAATTATTATTATTTATTTTTTTATTGCCCGAGCAGGGAAACGAGGATACGGCCCACCTGGTGGTAGGTGGTTACCGGCGTTCATGGACTTCCACAATGCCAGTGGCAGAAGCCAAGTCGCTGCCTACCGCTTAATACTCTCCACATGCCTTGTTTGAAGAAGGACATGTCATAGCGCTCATGAAACACCGTGGAGGGAAGCTCATTCCAAAACCAGATGGTACGTGGCAAAAATGATCTCTGGAAACGCACTGTGGATGAACGCTGCGGCTCCAGGTAGTATGGATTCATTCCATTATATCAATTTATTCCATTGCATCCATATTTTAATCCATTATTTACAACAAAAATCATGACCCGGATAGTTGCAGCGGCTTGGCTCTGCCCCTGGCATTGCTGAAGTCCATGGGCGACGATAACCACTCACTATCAGGTGGGCCGTATGCTCGTCTGCCTATAAGGGCAATAAAAAATAAATAAATAAATAAGTTATGCAGTCATTATGCTACAATTTATTCACTTACCAAACATCCGGTAACCTGCTTCTAAAGCGTAGTCAACTACCTGCATGACAATGTCACTCTGTCGTATACGATATGTTCCCACTATAAATATAAAAATTAAATTTTATTGTGAAGCTTCTAATATATATTCTAAATAATACTACTTAGTAGAGTAAATTTTATGGTATCAACATTATACACAAATTATATTAGAAAGTGATATTTCCTTCAGACTCATTAATGCTTCAAAGATTAGATGATGTTACCAATGCAAATGCAATGCAATACAAACTTTTGAAAATCGGCCGTCTCACCCTTCAAACCAGAAACTCATGCCTGCCTCATGGCAGAAACAAGCAGGATAGTTCCCACCCATTCTTGGGTTCAAATATACCCTATCATGAGTTATTTTTATTACATGGTTTTGATTTTGAGGGTTTGATTTTTATTACATTATGTTATCCCTTTATCATGGAAACAATCCAACAATTTCATTAAATACTAGCTGACCCGGCAGACTTTGTAGTGCCTTAATCAATAAATAAAAGACCTAAACTTTGGAATAAAATTAAACTTAAAACAAACAAAAGGAATCCGTCTGACGAGGAACACATCAAAGGAACAAAGCTGTTATTTTTATTTAATTCCGAGCGTTTTATAAACCTTCTCTGAAAATAATTCAAGATCAAAATTAGCCAAATCGGTCCAGCCGTTCTAGAATTTTAGCGAGACTAATGAACAGCAATTCATTTATATATATATATATATATAGATAGAATATAGAAGAAGATTAATTTTATTGGAAAAAATTAATAATAGCGGTTGATTTAAACTTATCTACCTTATCCTTTTGGTTACAATTATGGTTTTGTTGTTGTTCATGTGTCTTTGCTTGAATTCACTTTAATTTCACTAAATAGTCTACCCTCAGTTTGATGCTAAGAAAAAATATTGAAAAAATAATATTGACTAAAGACTTACAACCAATGGATGGCATCATTATACCATTGTTGAGCACAAAAGTTGTTGGAATTATCGGATCCGAAGATGCCATTGCTGTCTAGTAAATGCAATACTTTTATGGCAAAATACAGACCTAAAACACAAACTTAATATAGTAGTTTTTTCCCACATCCAAACAAGCATCATCCTATAATGAGGCCCATAGAAGTCACAATGGAGATGCTGCCACTCCCATGAGATTAGTTTCAAAATGTCACATATCATTACGTAAATCATGACAGGTGAAATTTCTGTTCTTAGAATTAAAAAATATACACATTGTACATCCTTTTCAGTAGTTTACAAATTCAACAGTCTATGATCACATATTTGTAAGTTTTTGATCAGTAAAATTGAATCACAGCCCAAGAAATTTATTCAATATCATGTTTGTTTTCAAACAATAGCCACTACACAAAGTACTACACTACAATACACGAAATAAACTGCATTTCAATATCTTTAGATTCAAAGAGTATTACATCTGAAATTAGGAGAAGGTATGGAGGCTTATTGCCTATAATTTACCATTATCTACAAAATACCTTTAATCTTTAAAATTAAAGTGCAATAAAATTTTGTTGGCCACAGATCCAGCTCATTATAAAATTAATTAAATTTGATTATGCCAATGTTTGTGAGAGATAGAAATCATGTACTGATGGGCTCGCCATTTGCAATAAACCATCAATAGCTATAAAAGTTAATTTTTCGAAAATTTCTGGTGTAAAATGTGCAGCGAGACAACAGGAAAATGTATCTGGTTGATTTTTTTTTATACCATCAACCGTTTATTTTGAGTCATTTTTAAATGAAATCATTGTCTGGAGCATTGACGATTTCTATATATATTGAAGTTACTTAGAAAAAAATTCACATTACAAAAATTTTGCAAACAGTACATACCATTACCAAGTATTTTATGTAAAGAGGAAATATTGTCTTACATAAAATTATAACTGCATTTTCTGCCAAACGACTTTTTTAATTAAATATCAAATCATATTAAAAAACTAAATATTAATTTAGTTTAAATAATTATATACCAGTTAAGATTAATGTGTTAATTAGACCAAATAAAAAGGTGACATTTAATAATTAGCTCACAAAACCTATTTTTGACTTGTTATTCGCTAAAACTAAGGTATCGGACACGTTTAATGCGCCAACAGGTCTATTGCAACACGTATATTGCGCCAACATACCTGGTCCTTCTATAGGAAATGGCCTTGTTATTTCATTAATTTGAAAGCCAAAAATTTATGCACAGTTTTTAATTATGTCTAAGTAGGTAGGTAAGTTTGTGCACATTTTATGCAAGAGCTATCAAAAGTATCAAACAAAAAACATTTAGGGCTTACATTACCGAGCGACTATGTCTATTATCTATGATCAACATGTTAGTGCTAGGTAGGTATAATAAATAATAAAGGATAAAAAGGATTTAGATTTTTACATAAATTGTTAAGCGTAAAAAAAGCTATAATAATTAAATATTTTTGCTGTAATCAGCGACCCAAGAAATCTCGCATATTGATTTACTGAAAATAAATTATGAGCTGAAAGAAAAAAAACACTACGTTTCCGAGGACATTTAAATTACACACAAATTTTATATATTTTATTTCTTTGGTAATTCCGTCTATAATAAATATCTGCATCACTATTCAGATAATATTTAAAAATAATATTAAGTACCTTCTAACGTCTGCTTCCAAGGATGTCCGAATTGGTTAATGAGAATATAGGATTCTTTATCTCGTCTGGTCGTTAGACGTCGCCTCTTACCCTATCTAGATGCGTCCTCTATGGTGCACCGACAGTCTCTCTAGGTACCACTTCCAGTCTACAATTTAACTACCTACTTACCTCTCAACTTAAGCCACCATCTAAGTCATTATTATGCTCACAATAGTAACATCACCAAGAACATATTATATTACCGGGACTTCGGATGTCCTTGAAATCTTAATACATATGTACTTGCTAATAATACATTTTATCAAGATACGTTTTTTAACTAATCGTTCCGTTGGACGTCCGAGGTCCGTTGTTATAAGAGAGTGCTTGTTATCTCCTGATAGCTTGTATTGTAATTTATAATTGTAATATTAAAAATTAAAAAATGTTATTGTAATAGTATTAAACTAGAACGCAACAATATACCAAAATAAAAGGTAACTGAGTCTGATGCACAATCTAAAAGTTGATAGACTAATACCAGCATCAGCAAGAAATTTCTTTACCCTTTTATGGGTTCTAGTTTAAAAATTTGTCATATTTATTTCCACGGCTTCCTTGTATCATTTTATAGAGCGTGTAACCAATATATTGCCTTAACGTTTTTAAATGTTCAACTACATTGTTAATATGAAGATGAGTCAGTTTACATCCAGAAAATTTAGAACGCGTGTTATGTTTGAAATTTTGACTATCAATATGAAAAAGAGTAAGATCGTGTACTATAGCATAATAAAATAGCCGCAGTGTATCTGGATATTTGAAATAAACTAAATAAATTTATATTCCAGATTTGGCAATGAAATATTTTTCTCTATGTGTTTTACATTGTTGCAATTGTCGAAGATCCTAAGATCCGTGTAGGTGGGGCAGAGGGCATCAATAGTATTTCTCCATCACGATCGGGACGACGCGCTTTAGGTTGGACCAAGGTAACCTGATTGTCTTCATCTTCTCTACTACAGTGCGCTGCCAGTTCAGATATTAGTAAACGTGGGATTTTGAGTAGGATCGTCAGGTGTGAACCCCGTGAGCTCACCTACTCGTTCTGCAAATCTGGTACAGCCCCTCGAGGTTACTAGAATGGTGACCCCCAATCACCCTCTTTGGCCAATTTATCCCCTGGGCCAGGAAGGTCAAGTACCTGGGTATCCATGACATTCCACCCGCACATTAAAACAGTTCGCGACCGTGCCGCGTTTATTCTCGGCAGACTCTACCCCATAATCTTATATCTATAAACGAGCAATTCTTGTATACAAATCTCGAATATATGAATAATCTGAATCTCGGAAACGGTTCCAACAATTTTCATAAAATTTACTATACAGGCGATTTCGGGGGCGATAAATCGATCTATAATAATAATAATAATAATAATAATAAGCCTTTTATTTCATGCAAATAATAGGTTACATACACGTTTCAAGTATGAAGAAGAAATTATAAAGAAGAAAAGAAAACAGAAAAAGAGGGTAGGCGTTACTGATAAATCGATGTAGCTACGATTTATTTTCAGAAAATGTTCTTTTATTCGTTTTTCAATAATCAACTTTATCGATAATCAACTTAAACATAAACTTTTATTTTTATTGAAAGATCAAATAATAGGTATATAATATAATATCAATATGTAATTCGTATTTAAATATCATTTCTAAAAAACACAATATATAAATTAAATAAAAAATACCGAGCAAAGCTCGGTCATCCTCTAGTATGTACTAAGCGGAGTAAAATGTCCCTTCGGAACTAGGTGACACTTTGCAAAACTTGCTGACCCGTCATGACTTACGCGAGTGTGGTGTTCGTTTGTTTTTTTCCTATGCTGATAGCCTTGAGAGGCTATTTCAGCTTCACCCTAACATGTAGGTGAGCTCACGGGGCTGAAACCTGAAGTTTTGCTAACACTGGCCCTAGCAAGAGCAGTGCTTCGCAAAATCTACCACCGGATCGGAAACGCGACCCACTGAGAAGATCCGGCGAGAAACTCAGTGGGCTGTGTTTATGGGTTAATTCGCTCGTCGAGCCCTTCGTCGCAAGCGACTGGTTCGACGAAGACGGTTTAATGGATCTGGATGATCAGTAATGTTGTGTTTTGGGCGAGGTCAACTATTTACCATTCGGTCTACAGGATCGTGTATGTAATTCCCAGCGTCTACGACAAGAGGGTTTTCATGTGCCTTTCAAAGTGGCGCAATGATGCCGACTGTAGATACTTACTGACTGAGTCAAGCTGCAGGTCATCATGGAGATCCACGTTCCTTAGGAACCATGGTGTTCCGACGGCTATCCTGCAAAAACGGGATTGAATAACTTAAGGGGCTTCAAGTTGGTGTGGGTCGCGTGAGCGAACACTAGCTTATGTCATGACTGATGTATGCAAGTTTTGTAGAGTGTCACCTTAATTCGAAGGGGCAATTTACTTCGCTTGCAAATCATGTGGTAGAGACGTGATAATATGAAGGTGGCACGGTCGCGTACCGTTTTAATATGGGGACGGAATGTCATCCCTCTCGAGGATCATCGAGGGTGGCGCCTAGATATTTGACCTTCGAGGTGCGCGGTATAGGCTGGTCAAAGAGAGTGATGGGCTAACGGCGGAGGTGTTAACGCGTCTATTAGGGTGTGGGCTGCTCGAAGTGATATTCGGAGGGCGACCCCTTTTGAAGAGCACCGCTGTGCTTTATTTTCGTGGGATTGAAGTCAATGCGTCACTTCCGGAACCACTGTCCCATGGTGGTTACTGCGATCTGGAGTCACCGATGCAATAACGACTTTTTCCTACACGAGTAGTAGATAGCCGTGTCATCGGCGAAGCGCTAGACGGGTCGGTGTTCGCTCACGCGACTCGCACACACATAGACACCCTCCAATCCCTACAATCCCGGTTTTTCAGGCTAGTCGTCGCCTGAAAAACCTCGAATCGTTCCGCAAACACATGAAGACAGCGTCGGAACGTTACTTCGATAAGCTATGCGTCATGATAATCGCCTTACCCTTGCCGCCGCTGACTACTCCCCGAATCCTGATCACGCAGGAGCCAGTCACCGTCGTTACCCTAGACACATCCTTACGGATCCATCAGATCCAATAACTCTTGCATTAGATGCCTTCAGCTCTAACACTAGGAGCAGGCTAAGGGACCACGGTAGCCGTACTCGTCGAGCTCGGCAAAGAGTTCGACGTGCAACCTAAGCCACGCATTAGCCCGCTGAGTCGAATCTTCTCAGCGGGTTGCGATTCCGACCCGGTAGTAGATTCATTCGCGAAGCAGCTGCTCTTGAGTTGTTAGAGGTCTCCTTCGGAGGCGCTTCGGCAGCTGTTAGCAAATCCCCCTCCTCTTGGCTGAGCCCGTGCTCGCCCACCTGTCCTGGTGAATCTGGAAAGAACTCTGGGCCACCAGTAATCATTCAATCATAAAAAAAAGTTATTAGAATAGGTAGGAGAGAAAAAAAAGGTAGTAACGAGAATGATGAAGTTGTGTGAATAGTTTTTTTTTATTTACTTATTATTTCTTCAAGTTTAATTGTGTAAAAATGTGGGAAAATGAAATAAAGTTAAAATCTCACTGCAGTCTTAAATAAACACTCCATCTTATTGGGACACAATTTCGTGACATTTCATCTTCACAATTTCAAATAAATGAATTTCAATTAATTTTGCCCCATTTCTCATTTATTCTTAATTTTCCATTTTTCAATTAAATTGTTACTTAAAAATGGAAGATGTTTAAAAAGTCAACACTGGGAGCAAAGTGGAGCAAAGGCATCCTAAGTAGGTACCTAATTGCCATATTGAAAAAAAGACAAAGAAATAGTTAGGTATAATATTGTAAATACCTAACTGTAATACTGATTACTGGTGGTGGGAGGGAAGTCTTGTGAGTCCGCACGAGTAGGTAGCACCATCCTGCCTATTTCTGCCGTGAAGCGGTAATGCGTTTTGGTTTGAAGGCAGGGACAGCCGTTGTACTGTAACAACTGAGACCTTAGAACTCTTGTCTCAAGGTGTGTGGCAGCAGTACTGAAATATGAAACTTATGGAAATGAAACGTCAACAAAAAATTCGTGTCACTGGGCAGCAGTTACGTAAATGTCTCAATGTTAACGCCAGGTGGGCCGTGAGCTTGTCCACCTATCTGAGCAATAAAAAATGTTTCAGCCACTATGCAAACATAATAAAAATAATTTGTTTGACGATCGCTCAGTTATCTTAGATGTGCGCTAAAACCTAATCTTCTTATGACCCAGTAGTATATTCTGGGGTACGAGTTGACGACGCAGTCGACGGTGACAGGATTTTGGCTGCCCACTGCACTTAGGGGAACAGAACGTCGTTTTCTTCGCGATCAAAACAATTTTTGAATTTCAAAAAACCGAAATTTAAATAAAATTAGTATAGATATGTAATTAGCAAAGTATTTCATAAACATGACCTAGCCAAATTCTAATCAGTGTAGGTTCAGAAGTTTTTCATAAAACATTGGAAGATATGATTCATTAACTTCGAAACCACTAACAATATTGATGAAAACTTGAAATTCAAACGATTATTTGAAAATAATTTTATCATTTATCTGTGAGTTGATGTTCAATCCTATCATAAGAAATAACAGCTTTTTTTTATTAGATTGGTGGACGATCTCACAGCCCACCTGGTGTTAAGTGGTTACTAAAGCCTATAGAGGCATAGACATCTACGATGCAAATGCACCACCCACTTTGAGATGTAAGTTCAAGGTCTCAAGCATAGTTACAACGGCTGCCCCACCCTTCAAACTGAAACGCATTAATGCTTCACAGCAGAAATAGCAGGGTGGTGGTACCCACCCGTGCGGACTCACAAGAGGTCCAACACCACTAATTATACAAATTTTAATTTTGCGGGTTTGATTTTTATGACACGATGTTATTCCTTCACCGTGGAAGTCAATCGTGAACATTTGTTAAGTATGTATTTCATTAGAAAAACTGGTACCCCCTGCGGGATTCAAACACCGGTGCATTGCTAGATATGAATGCACCGGACGTCTTATCCTTTAGGCCATGACAACTTCAAATGCAATGTAAATTTCATAAAATGAAAAAAAAAAGGATTTAATATAATTTATTGTGATACATTTAGATTTTTTATTCTCTGCTATTTTAATGAACAGCAACTTATAAAGCAATAATATATTACTAATAATGCAAGAAATATGTTACTAATTTTAAAAATATTATATTTGTTAAATTTGAAAAACATTAAGTTATAAAACATTGTTATTATATATTCAAGATATTTAATGTATTGTTAATGAACCAGCAAGTTGTCCAATGGAAATTTATACAAGACATAAGGAAACTATTCCATAAATTGAAATAGTAATATCAAATATACCAATTCTATAACAGAAATAATGATAAACACTTGATCTACTACAACTTAGAAGATGATAACAGGATACCTACGTTATGAGACTAATATTTATTTTGGTACGATAATAGAGTGGAATTTTGCATTCAGCTTATTTTTATTGTTATATTACAGCAGTGCACTGCTCTATAATTTAATATTCCTTGTTTCGAACTGTAAACTGTACAATGTCATCATAATATAACAAATAAAATATTTGTGGGAACAAATTCTTTACCCCTCGTATTTTATGATATTCAATCCTTTTATTATATTGTTTAATAATACAGTACATTATTTTAATAATACACCGACTTGTTTGTTGAGCAATCTCATGTGATGCAAATCATTGTTGCTTACAATTGTAGACAGTTTTTTCTATGTACAGATAATTATTTTATATTATAATTGTATTATTAGCTAAAAAAAATTAATAGACAAAGTTGCTTCATTAACAATTGATTTCATGTGGATAATTATAATTCCAATCATCTATTTTTTTGAAGGTATTGGGTTTGATTCTGCTGCTGGCTGATTTTCATTTTTCATCCTTTTTTGCTGAATCAAATCTCTGATGTTGGACTCACTTTCATTTAAAGTGTGGTTTAAACATACCTTTCGATTATTTAAATCGTCAATGCGGCTTATCAATGTATTGGTTTTTTGTCTCAAATTCTGTTTAATATGCTCTAAGTCTGATTGAACAAACATTCTTGCCATAGATTCATAGGTTTTCGTTCCAGGTGGTAGCACGTCGATTTCACGCTGAGTAAGATTTGTATGCATTTGCATGCGTCCCAATACGGCAAGCTGGTGATCTATATTTTCAATAGTCTTTTTAGTTTCAATCATTAGCACTTGTAAATCGACAAACGCTTGTTTTAATTCTAGATCCACCGTTTTAGCCATTTTGATGATAGTTGTCAGAAAATAAAATCACCGTCTTGGGCACCTATGACAATTTTAAATACAAATAGCCTCGTTGCTTTTCGTAGGCACGGTACCTACCTACCCATAGATTATACACTTATTATATTCGAGTATAGAGTGGGTGAAAATAATATGTTTATTATCTATGATAATGACCAAAGACTCTTTTCATCCACTCGTCTACTTTGAAAAGCAAAGGGGACAAAAACCATGTATCTGATGAAGTCATCATACGCTTTTTTTATAACTTCACTTTAGAATAGGTACTTCAGTTTTAAAGCAATTTAAGTGTCTGTAATTATAACTAATGCCGGCCACTCACATGCGCGCAAATATTCGTACATTGGACGAATGTTTGCGCGCATGTGAAGGGCCGTCAAACATTCATTCGCAAACTTAGTGGCTGTGCAAATGGGTTCGGAATCCATTTTGCGAACCCGTTTGCGCTTCCTCCTACACTTGTTTACGAATGTCTCACGAATTTTTCCTCCTTTTTAATTCGTCAATAGAAAATTGCAGAGAAAAAGAGTTTTGAATTCTTTCCCAGACATCATTAACAGTCATGCTGTTTTTATGGGATTTCTTTTGATGAAGATACGCTACACCGTAGACGTCACGATCTATGAAAATAGCGAAACGTCCGTTGCTTGCGCAATCCTGGGCGCAACTGGTCACTAGACATGTGTAAGTAATGCGAGTGATATTACTCGGGTAATATTACTCTACGATGTAATGCAACATCACACATTACGCGAAGGAAACAAACATCACACTATCACCCAACATGTTTCTTTCTTTGTCGTGTAATGTTGCTTAATACACGAACGGAACCGAGCGAGCGAGACAGACCGATCGACGCAAAATAAATGAGCAAGCGACACGGAATTATTCCTAGTGATTTTGAACCGTATGTCCTGGCCGCTAGGTACATTTTTATACCTATGGTACGTCTGAATTTTAATATAGGTATTTGTGTTTATATTTTTCATGCGGCCAGCCGGTAGCTCCCCGCAAGTACTTACTTAATTTTTTATTCGCAACTTTTGTAAAATCGCTAGTCGCTCGTAATTGTTTAGTAATATTTCATATTAATTTTTGTGTTTGATTTGAATTACTTAAGCACTTGTTTGAAGATAGTTTTATTATTTGTTTTAATGCGTGTTTAATAAGTGAAAGAAATAACGGCGTCTAAATGAAAGTACAGTCCTCCTTGGATGCACTTTGAGGATATCGCGCCGAAACAATGCATCTACTGCTCTCGTATATTAACATTATTGTCGAGCTCAATTTGCAGTCTAAGTCGCCATATGAAATCCGTTCATCCCACAATAAATTATATTAAGTAAAAAATAAAATTATTATATTATTAAGTAAGTCAATCTGTCAAGTAATATAACAGTGTATTACAATACAAAGTTCATACTTTGTATTGTAATACACTACTGTAATGACACACCCGAATCATTACCTAAGTGATGTGTTTATACACATCACTTAGGTAATGATTGATGAAAACATTACACATCACTCTTAACATTACTCGGTGCGTTCAATAGATACTGTGACGACGAATACATTGTATCTATACACCCGAATCATTACCTAAGTGATGTGTTTATACATATCACTTTGAACGCACCGAGTAATGTTATGAGTGATGTGTAATGTTTTCGAGTAATATCACCTATCTGTAAAAGTGATGTCATATCACATTACATTGGGAAGTGATGTTTTGCGCAAGTCTACTGGTCACACGAATGTGTGGGAGACTACGCGAAGGATCGCGGTTCGCGCGCTTTGATCTCTGTTTTAAAAATCGACACAGCTTTGAAAACCACGAATGCAGCGAAAACTTTGCATAATAATTTGCAAATGTCGTCCTACACTTGCGGGTTTGCGTACTCGTGCGAATGTGAGTGACCGGTATAAAATTATATTACTTAAATTTTTAGGGGAGGATAAACACAAAAAGGGCTCATCATTCAAGCACTTTAGATAAAATTAGATTTTATGAGAGAGTAATGTCCAACTAATAATTTAAATATTTGTTGCTAATTGTAATAATAATATTGTAATTGTGAATCATAATATCTGAGCCGCATGAAACTCCTGTGGTGATGAGGATATTCATCAGTAGTTTCTTGTGAACTCAGATTGAGCGAAAAGATCATAGACAAAATAACCTAAAATGTTTGCCACTACTTAAAATCAGATTTGGCGTCTCTTTCGCATTTCATTTTACTCTTTCTGGAGTGTCTTGAATGTTGAATGTGACATGGCGTCCATCAAGATATAATACGGCCTTCTGAAAGGACTGTTTCTATGACAGTGGAATTATTTTGCATTTTACTGAGGCCGTAATAAATCGTACATTTGCATTGATGGTAATGCATGCAAGGAAACCACAGCGGATAAGCGATGGGTACGGTATAGCTATAACTGCTTGGGCTTAACATTCCCAGAATATGTACATGGCGGTCGCCGATTAAGTTTTGCTGTAATTTGGTTAAATTTTGATGATTAATTTTGTTTCCAGGTACTTTGAGAAGCATCAGGCCCATCCGTATCAGGTAAGCTTGCACACAAAACAATGCTGGAAGTAAGCCTGTTCATTGTAAAATTGAAATCAAACCGGAGTTTGGCGAGTTATGTACTTCTCTACGTAATAACTGTTCTCGATAATTATCCTGTCTTAGATGGTTAATAAAAGCAACCGTATCCCACAAAATTAGGCGTAGGTATCCATTAAAAACAACAAATATACTTAAATTGGAGTACTAATCCAATTACATGGTTATGTTGACTTTCGGGGATGTTTATTATATTTTAAGTTCTAAATGTTGAAGTGACATCCTGAATTTATTTTTCATCATAATGTACTATAATACTTCTAGATATATCGTATTTGATCATAGCTTTAGTGAATATTGAATATATGATTTTATGTATTACAACAGAAATACAACTCTAAAAGTGAACGAAGAGTCGCAAATGAATATGTATCTTCTGACAATCGGTACACACCACTTCGATCACCTAATGGCAATGTGTCCTCACATGGCCATAACACACATTCAAGCCAGTCCAGTCATAGTCATCACCACTACAGTCATATGGCAGATGATAGAGGATATGTCACATCTAGAAATTCCTATATTCAGAAAATCCCCGAAAAGGAGAGAGATAGAGACTACAAATCCTCTAGGAGTAAGTACACAGGTATGTCATTCATTGTTTGTTTTTAACCAAATTATAAAGACCTGATTTTATGAACAGTTTGATATATGAAATGCAATATATTTGTTCTGAAATAGTAACATTGGGAGATGAATGTTTGTTACTTATTATGCCTGTATTTCTAGATTAGTTAATTTAATTATTTTGAGTGAAATAGTAAGTACAAAAGCCAGTAAATAAATTAAAAAGACTAGTGCTTATTAATTGATTTAAATATAATTTTGCATAAAGATCACTTTAAACTAGGCCTTTGCTGAGTATTCGTCATAACTGCGTGAATTCTTATGCCATTGCGATTGCTTTTTGTATAGAAATATGGCAAAAGCGAATATTCATCAATTAGATAACACTGAGGTAACTTTGTCAATTTGAAACGATTTTCAGATAGCGTTCGTTCACCAAAAGAGCGCATTAAAGATTGTGAGAGAGAAAGAAGTAATCATGAGCGAAATGAATCAGAGAAAAAAATTCGAACTAGCGGCATGAACATTAGTGTTAATAAGAGTAATAAATATGATAAAAGAAGTGTACCTTCCTCTAGTGTACCTTCTGGAAGTGAATGGTCAGAACACATTAGTTCATCAGGCAAGAAGTATTATTATAACTGTATCAGTGAAGTGTCACAGTGGGAGAAACCTAGAGAGTGGGAGCCCAGAAGGACATCATCCAAAGATTCTAATTATTCCTCCAGAAACAGTAAGTTGAATCATATTTAATTTTAATATTATCAATAGTTGATAGTTTATATTTTACCAATATAAAAAAAAAATTATCAGCAAAGGCACTATTTTCATACTTAATATGACTGAAACAATTTTACTTAAAAATTAAAGAATACATGAACTTAACCACAAAAATGTGTACATTTCAGTATACTAAACTTTTATTTGAGATTAGTCAATTTTTTGGATAAATTAGAGAGCCAAAATCAAATGATTAATTGTATTGTGAAATTGAAAGATTTTCATGCCACCAAAGTAGATTACAATTAGTTTGAATATTATAGTTTTTTTTTAATAATTATAAAAGTCGATTGATATCTTCAGATAGAATATTGATTCAATATTTTATTAATCAACAAAAAGGAGATTGTTCACTAGTATTTAGAAATTGTTTATCATTTACCATGTTCCAAAGATTGATTCCTTTTTATAAAAGATACCAATTTACAATCATTAAAAATAGAAATAGCTGTATGACAATACTAAAAAGTTAATATAAGAGTCACACTGAAGAAGATACATTGCAGTGCATTAAAACATCTGTCATTTTCATTACCTAAAATAAGGGTGTCCCAATTTTCATTTTGCGCATTATGTTATATACTTGCTATAATGTGACTGTTACTTCTACCAAAAGTAAACCTTCGAAGTTTAAATGATCCATTTCTAAGTATATTACTAAAATCTTATAATTTTTACCATAGTATATATAATAGCTAAAGCTCTCTTATATTCTAGCACTCTTACACAACCATCTTAAGTGAGGTAAAATTGTAATTGACAGCCAATTTGGCTCAGATGTCATTATCAGTCCCTAAAAAACAAAAAATATTATTATTATTCTTTCTTAAAATCTCTTATTTCAACTTAGGTGATATGACACTACTTGTAACATGTAAAAAAATTTATTATAATCAGTTGCTAAAATGAAAATAACTATAAAGAAAGAGCACTATTTCCTAATTACTATGTTCACCACTAAAATGTTTTAGTCTGAAACCACTTTACTCTACAAATATTTCTTGAAAGCTTTCTGAATGCTCTAAAGGTGTAGTGTAGGGGTCTTGTTAACAAGGACATAATAGATTTGAGAAAATTATTGTAATTTTACATAAAAATGTACCAAATCCATCATTAGGTTCATATAAACATGCTGAATATTCTGAATGTTCTCAATATTAAGAAACTAGGAAAATCATTATAATTTTACATAAAAACAATCCATAGCCGTCATTAGGTTCTTATAAACACTCTGAATATTCTGGACATTCAATAATCAATCATAATGGCAACCAAAGACATAAAAGTGGAAATATTTTTTACCATATATGCTTCCGAACTAAGTATTCGCTAACTAGGTAATACCTAATATCAGAAGACCTTACTGCACCCTTTAAATTTGTATATGAAGAAAAACAATTCAACACTTTCCATGTATTTTCCACAAAATTTAAACTCTTAGGTACATTTGAAATATCTAACAATAAAGCTTAATATTATAATATGGATATTTATAAATAATTAAATAGGATCCAAATGATATGGGTAACAAAACAAAAAAAAATATACTGTACTAATAAACATCCATCTTAAAAAATCTTATAAAACCGAAAAACATTGCCTTTTGTTTTTTTTTCTACTTAAGCTGAGAGCCTTGATAAGCTATTTTTCAGCGTAACCTCAACTAGTAGGTGAGCTCACGGGGCTCAAACCTGAAAAAAACATTGCTCTTGGAATATGAACCAATACACAATACACAAAAAATAGCATCTGCAAAGGATTGTGTCAAATACATATGTATGCATTGACATTTTGTGTGTCTGTAATCCCCATTAGGCCAATCAGAAAATGCAAGACTGCCTTCTAAAAATTATTCCATCTTTACTTTATTTGCAATTTTTGTATTTATGTATGACCAAATTTCTTCTACAACTCTGTACTGTTAACTAAAATATTATTTTAGCAGGTGAAAGACCATGCAAGAATGATTCTTTAATAGAAATGAAAAAATCTAAAAACTTATTGTAACAATAAAAACATAAGAAGTCGTCTTTTAGAAGTCGTTGTGGTCTAAAAGATAAGACGTCCAGTGGATTCGTGTTGAATGATGCACCGGAGTTCGAATCTCAGATGGGTACAAATTTTTCTAATGAAATACGTACTCAACAAATGTTCACGATTGACTTCCACGGTGAAGGAATAACATCGTGTAATAAAAATCAAACCTGCATAATTATAATTTGCGTAATTACTGGTGGTAGGACCTCTTGTGAGTCCGCACGGGTAGGTACCACCACCCTGCCTATTTCTACCGTGAAGCAGTAATGCGTTTCGGTTTGAAGGGTGGGGCAACCGTTGTAACTATACTGAGACCTTAGAACTTATATTTCAAGGTGGGTGGCGCATTTACGTTGTAGATGTCTATGGGCTCGAGTAACCACTTAACATCAGGTGGGCTGTGAGCTCGTCCATCCATCTAAGTAATAAAAAAAAAGAACATAAAGATCCCAGTAAGAAAAAGATGTTTTTCATTAGATATTTCAAAAATAATATTTTTTTAGTAAAAGTTTTGGAGCCTTTAAATTTTATACATTATAGAATCTATATGAGCCTGTTGCAAAATTTATTGTGTAAAAAAGAAAAAAGTACTTCATAAAATAAACTAGCTATGAAATAATTTTTAAATTATTGATCTAAGAAATTATATAGTCTAGAGTTGTCACCTAAAGAAAAACGAAGTGTCACACACTTCATATAATTAATATTGATTGAGTCATCATTTCAAAAGTAATGCAATAGCAATAGCAAAGATGTTAAGTCACAATGTACCAGTTGTCAGTGACATATTTCGAAATTCTTAGTTTTCATTAATTTTCATCATTTCAATGAAAAGGTTTTTATAGTCATCTTTCTCTAATGAACAATCTGTCTAAAAAATTGTCTAGTTTTTTTTTTTTAAAGAAACTTCTTCTTTTTCTTCTTTGTCGTTTCCTCATTACTGAGGGTCGTGACCACCTTGGTCCAGTTTTTGCACCAGCTTCCTCCAATGTTGCCTGCATTCGGCCTGCTTAATGGCCTAAAGAAACTAGACAAGTAAAAACTCTCGTAACTCGCTTGATTCTAGTAGGGGTTAAAGTATGAAATAGACCATTTGTACTGAAATTGAAATTGTTTTTTATTTATTTAACATATTTATTTAATCAAAATTAACCATTATTATCTATACATTGCTGCCATCTAATAAGGAAGGTCATTTATGCCTTTGCGATAGAACTCTGGTGATCTAGATTCTACAAACTGTGTGAAAGCATTTTGTATTGCCTCCTAGGAAGAAAACTTTTTATCACACAGAAAATTGTCGAAATCACGAAAAAAATAGTAGACCTTTGGAGCAAGGTCTCGTGAATACGGAGGGTGACGAATGATTTTTAATTGCAATTCCAGTAGAGTTAAAACGGTTTCTCGTGCTGAATGAGGTCTCGCGTTATCATGGAGCAATAATGGTGAAGATAGATTCACGAGTCGGGGCTGTTTCACTGCAAGTTTTGCTATCATTGTTCGGAGTTCGGCACAGTAGACATCTGCCGTTATTGCTTGACCAGAACGGAGAAAGCTATAGTGAATAACACCATGCTGAGACCACTAAACAGTTACCATTACTTTTTTATTGGTAAGCTTTGCTTTAGGACACTGTTGCGGCGTTTGACCTGGGGTCAGCCATTTCATTTTTCGCTTACGGTTATCGTAAAGAATCCACTTTTCATCAATTCGATCCAATATTCCTTCATTTCTGTATCAACAAGGCAACACAAGTTTCAAACACGCGTTTCTTTGTCATATTTATTTTATTTTATTGATTTGACGAAAATGAGTCAATATTGTTGGTAAGGAATAGGAGTGGGTGATATAAATCGTATATAGATTCAATATCTATATATCGCAGCAATATCGTTGAATCCGATATCGCCCCGCACGAAATCTATATATCGATATCAGCCGATACACGATATTGCTCGATGTGATGCGCATCGCCATATCGTACCGATTCGTGAATCGAAATCTATATTTCGATATCAGCCGATACACGATATTGCTCGATGTGATGCGCATCGGCATATCGTACCGATTCGTTAATATCAGCAATATTCGTTTGGTTCGTATCGAATCGGCCAGAGTGAGTGAGCGCACGATAGGGATATCATGTGATGAATGAAACAGAAACAGGCATTATCCATACAATTGTAAACCTTATATTTAAGTCCATATGTCTGTAGATTATTCTTAGCATATCAGCAGGATACAATTAAGGAAAGAAGTTTCAACTTTCGACCCTAACTTGAATGCAGTATAGCCTATTTGCATCGTTGAATTTAATTTCACGCGCTTTGACCTTGAACTAGAATTTTTGGACAAGTGTTTATAAATACTTAAAGGTTTTTTGTGTTTGATTTTTAAAGTACACATTTTTCTATTTTTAGTTGAATCCAAATAATTGAGTTTATTTCTTGTGTTTGTATTAAACTTTTGAAATCTACACTCTTTTGGTATATTTTGTAATTTTAAATTAAGACACAAAATACTAAAAACTGAAAATAATGTAGCCAGTCCTAAACCTGGTAAAAGCATGAAGGAAAGTTTTTTTGATATTTTTATTTTCATGTTCTTTTTATTACTTTAAGATCATATTATAAATTGATATCAGAAAACCAACCGTATAACGTTGACTTAAATCTATATCTACTACGATATTATATCAGCGTATCGTTTCAAATCTCAAATATCATGAATCGAGAAAATCTACTAGCATCCATCAATATATAGATTCAGAAAATATATAGATTCAATATCCGATATTGATCCTCGATATATACATACGATTCGATACGCGGCAAAACCGATATTACCCACTCCTAGTAAGGAACGTTAAACCATGCCGCTAATTCCTGGGTAGTTTGGCTCGGATCGGCTTCCATTATCTCTTTCAATTCATTGTTATTCACATGTGTGGGCGGTCTTCCACGTGGTTCGTTCTTTAAATCAAAATTTTCATCACGAAAGCGTTTAAACCAAAATCGCATGGTGCGTTCATTAGCAATTCCCTCTCCAAACGCAACATTGATATTGCGAACTGTTTCTGCAGCGTTAGTTTCGCGTCGGAACTCGTATTCAAATATCATTCGAATTTTCGAAACATCCATCTTTCTTGTCTAAGCTGAATAAAAAAACAACAACTGGAAGTCTGTAATAATCGAATGTTGCACATTTTTTATAAGAAGAACCTCATAGGTATCATTTGTAAAAAGTTTCACTCAAAAATCTCAAACCATAAAGGTTCTATGTCATTTTATTATTATTATTTGAAGTACCTATTACAATAAAACAGCAGTTTCGTACTTTAACCCCTATTATAATGTCACCCTTCCTTTCTTGTCGGATGTGCTGCATTTATGTTGATTGGCTAAGTGGCAAACCAATTTTTGTATCAAGAGGTGATACAAAAATTGCACTTGAGCACTTTGAATATGTAGGATCATAATATTGTGTTTATCTATGTTTTTCAGACAATGCCATTATAGAAGGTTAAGTATTTCTGAAATGATAAGGTATTATGAATACTCGTAGTGTAAATGTTTATTTACACTGTATTTGATATCAGAAACACAAAGAAACTAGGAAAGGATACAAAGTCAATACAAATTATACACACCAACATTTACTAGCAGGAGGTTTCTTTCCTGGGGTAGTTGTAAAAATATATTAATACCTTATTGCAACTAGCCGTTCTCATTTTTGTTTCTATTGTTTTAAGCAGGGCAGACTGGAATGCTTTCGGATATTCCCTCCAGCCCTTTTATCCTATAACCGGATGTTAGATCATATAATAGGGGCGTTTTTTAAGAGGCCCACATCCTCTTAACCTCTGCCAGGCAGCGGCTATGGTTATCCACTAAGTGGAAATTATGGATTGACCCGCGGTCCACCGAGGTCCACCTGCTTGTGCCACAGAACCGGTTCCACGACGCCATGTCGGTGATTCGGTATCCTAAAATATCACAAAGCCGTTCCTGTATAGCAAACTTAAAGCGGCCACAGACATGGCAATCAGTGACAGGAAGATGTCGAAGCAATACCGATCATTTCAATAACAACAGGCACAGTACTACAATATCCAATGTCCCATGTCGGCGAATAGATGCTGCCGATAATCGCACTCTCCCGAAGGATCTATCTTATTTCAGGGAATGCGGAGAGTGTGACTACTGTCGCACTACTGCAGGTTGGGTCCGCGTCATATAATTTCTTTCTTCATAACAAGGATGAAAAAGAAATCAGACTATACCTTTTTTTTTGTTGCTTAGATGGGTGGACGAGCTCACAGCCCACCTGGTGTTAAGTGGTTCCTGGAGCCCATAGACATCCACAACGTAAATGCGCCACCCACCTTGAGATATAAGTTCTAAGGTCTCAGTATAGTTACAACGGCTACCCCACTCTTCAAACCGAAGTGCATTACTGCTTCACGGCAGAAATAGGCAGGGCGGTGGTACCCACCCGCGCGGACTCACAAGAGGTTCTACCACCAGTAAAAGCCCTGTAATACCTCTGTAAGGGACATTCGGAGAAACTTAGTAGGAGTTTACGCTAGCTGAGCCGGTTGAAGCTCAACGGCTCCACCGCGTTAGGTCATCTAGCAATTACAAATTTGTTTCTTCCACAAATATTTTTTTGTGTGAAATAGGAGCTGATAGTTAAATTAATAACTTGGATTTTACTTTGCTATAAAATCGAACGAACATGACCTGGGCCCCGAGGAAATACTTTGTTTTTTTTAATGAAATTCGATAGCTAAATAGGATCCTGATGGTTATTTTACAAAACTAAGTACACATAATACGAGCATGCAATATTTTACATTTCTTATGAATAAAGTTTTTAATTGCAGGTGCAACCTCATGTTCGCATCAATTGCATTTTAACTAAAGATAATATGGTGACCGACTGGAACTCGCCCAGGCGGTGTCACTTGGATTCTAGGAATAATGGCTTCACAGTTTATACTATTGTCGGAATTTTTACAATTAGCAGTGAAATCCGGCCGCGCTCCGCTGTGAATATCGCTATTTGTATGACAATCGTCGATTTCATGAAACATCTCGCGCACCACCCATCCGCATGTTTAACGCACTATAAAAGAAAACTGGAATGCCAATAACTGTATCAAGTTTCATAATAATCGAATGAATGGTTTTGGAGCGGAACAAACGCTTAAACTTTTTTTATTTTTTTTTATTGCCTAGATTTTGGACGAGCTCACCGGCCCACCTGGTGTTAAGTGGTCACCAGAGCCCACAGGTATTATGAAGTGGGTGGGTGAAGACAAACTATTATTTTTATTGTTTTAATTGTATTTTATAAAGATTATGCCTACCTTCATGCCGCAGCGCACATTCCTTTTTGGCAGAAATAAGTAGAATGGTTTTGCCTACCCCTGCGGGCTTACTATATGCCCCACTATTAATTAGCAAGTTTTCAAAAGTATAAGAAATTTTAAAATTTCAAATTTTTCGGTCTGATTTTTATTATACGATGTTATTCCTTTACTGTGGAAGTCGTTGGCGAACACGAGCTAATTACGTATAATATGTTCTTAGAAAAATTGTACATGCTTGCGGAATGCTAACACCGGCGGAATCGCATCGCTTAGTACGAGTAAACTGGGTGTCGTATTCTGTAGGTCACGACTACTGTGATTGGGCTTTGTTGTATTGGCTGACTATTGCAAAAATAAAACTGCCTTTACGTTTAAATCTCGCGTTATATTATTATTTTTAGACTTTTCGTAAAGTTTCGTGAAGTCGTCGTGGCCTAATGAAGTCGTCGTGGCCTAACGGATAAGACGTCCGGTGCATTCGTGTTGAACGATGCACCGGTGTTCGAATCTCAGGCGGGTACCAATTTTTCTAATGAAATACGTATTTTTATTATATTTTTTTTATTGCCTTTGTAGGCAGACGGGCATACGGCCCACCTGATGGTGAGTGGTTACCGTCGCCCATGGATTTCAGCAATGCCAGGGGCAGAGCCAAGCCGCTGCCTACTGCTTAATACTCTCCACAAGCCTTGTTTGAAGAAGGACATGTCATAGCGCTCGGGAAACACCGTGGAGGGGAGCTCATTCCATAGCCGGATGGTACGTGGCAAAAAAGATCTCTGGAAACGCACTGTGGATGACCGCAAATGACTCCGAAACTGGACATCGCTCGAAATGTCGACCCCAAGTATCCCGATACTCTCGGAAGGTTGCAGGGATACTCCTTGGAATTGCGACGCCATGACAAAGGGGTCCTTCTTCGCAGTGAACGCGCAAACTTGTGTCTTTATCGGGTTGAATTGAACCAAGTTCAATTCACCCCATTCGGAGACTCGCCCCAGAGAGTTCTCCACTTCAGACACAAGTTTTGATCGTCTCTCTTGCACCACGCTCCGAGAGAGACTGATGGCCGATATATCGCGCATCCCCCGTGCTGTCATATGCATAGCAATGCATGCCATCAATAGACAGCATGTCATTGATATACAGGATGAAAAGCGTGGGGGAGAGCACCGAACCTTGTGGAACGCCAGCGTTAATGGTCATGGTATCAGAACAGTCACCGTCTACAGCGATGACTGTTCTGATACCAACGTGATGCTCCGCCCATCCAAAAAGCTAGCGATCCACTTGCAGAGACCCTCGGGGATTCCGTAAGATGGTAACTTCGATAGAAGTGCCCTATGCCAGACCCTGTCGAAGGCCTTCGCGATATCAAGGCTCACAGCAAGAGCCTCGCCCTTGCTCTCCAAGGCTTCAGCCCACCTGTGAGTAAGGTATACAAGAAGATCGCCAGCTGAGCGACCGTGACGGAAACCGTACTGTCGGTCACTGATCAGCTGGCGATCTTTAAGATACTTCAGGAGTTGTGTATTTATTATTCGCTCCATCACCTTGGAAAGCAAGGAAGTTATCGCGATAGGCCTGTAGCTCGATGGGTCCGACCGGTCACCCTTCTTGGGGATAGGGTGGACGTGGGCGGTCTTCCATGAAGACGGAACCCTGTTAGTGCAATAAGAGAGGCGATACAAACGCGTTAGCGCAGGTGTCAGCTCAGGGGCGCACGTTTTCAAAACCACTGCGGGGATGCCGTCTGGCCCACTCGACTTATGGACGTCCAGGAGTCGGAGCTCCCGCCTGACTGCACACTGTGTGAAGCAGATATCCGGCAGGGAGCTATCACACCGGGGGATGTTCGGTGGTGTGGCACCCTCGTCGTCCACAGTCGAGTTCGAGGCGAAGAGTTTGACCAGAAGGTCAGCCTTCTCTTTCGCGCTGTGGGCCAGAGATTGTCATCGGACTTGCGCAGTGGTGGGAGACTAGACCTGCAAAAGTTTCCTTCTGCAACTTTGGCGAGCGACCAAAAAGCACGGCTCCCGGAGGGATAGCTCTTCAATCGCTCGCCAACTCTAGCAACGTGCTCCGACTTCGCCTTGGCAATTACCTTCTTGTAGAACCTGGAAGCGGCGTTATATTTCCGCCTTTCCCCTGAGATGTTAGGATCCCGACGTCTCCTGGCATTATCCCATACCACGTATGCGGACCGCTTGAGGTGTGCAGCATCCCTGCTGGCATTGTTATACCAGGGTCTGCTGCGACCCCCAATGGGCACTTCAGAGGAGGGAATAAACAATTCCATCCCCTGGAGCACCACGTCTTTAAGACGGTCCGCACAGACGTCAGGATCAGCAGAGGAAAAGCAGAACCGCCCCCATGGGTAGGATGCGTCAAATTCACGCAATCCATCCCAATCTGCTGACATATACCGCCAAACTCTTCGATACCCAGTCGTCGTTCGACGATCAGGACGAGAGAGTAGTACGGCAGCACGAATAAGACAGTGATCAGACGATCCAAGCGGAGCGTCGACCACCACACTGTATCCCGCCGGGTCTGTGGTCAGCAGAAGGTCCAACAAAGAAGGCTCGTGCTCCTCGATATCTGGGACACGGGTGGGCTGTGTCACCAGCTGGGAGAAGCCGTAGGCCAAGGCGAAATCGTAGGCAGTCCGACCCGGGAGGTCAGTGGTTCTGGACCCCAACCACTCTTGGTGGTGAGCGTTAAAGTCTCCAAGAACCACCACCTCCGCAGATGGGTACTGCTCAAGCACGCGGTTAGTCCCCTCTTGCACATGCTCAAACAGAGCTGAACCTGCATCACTGCTGTGGGACCTGTACAGGCACGCGTAGATTCGGCTACGTACTCAACAAATGTTCACGATTGATTTCCACGGTGAAGGAATAACATCGTGTAATAAAACTGAAATCCGCAAAATTATAATTCGCGTAATTACTGGTGGTAGGACGTCTTGTGAGTCCACGCGGGTGGGTACCACCACCCTGCCTATTTCTGCCGTGAAGCAGTAATGCGTTTCGGTTTGAAAGGTGGGGCAGCCGTTATAACTATACTTGAGACCTTAGAACTTATATCTCAAGATGGGTGGCGCATTTACGTTGTGGATGTCTATGGGCTCCAGTAACCACTTAACACCAGGTGGGCTGTGAGCTCGTCCACCCATCTAAGCAATAAAAAAAAAGTTTTCTTTGTTACGGGCAAGCAGTGAGATTAAACCGTAAAAATAGTTTGAATTATTTATACGACTAGCGAAAACGAAGAAACTACCACATAATAAACAATCAGTAAACATGTCCGACTAGTTTTGCTCCGTGGCATGTCCCGGTATAAGAAGTAGCCAGTGTCAGTCTATAAATCATAAATTGAACAAGCGAAAGTCATATAGCATTATAATTTTATTCAATATATTATTATTTTTTATTTTTTGGGATTGATATGTATAGTTAGCGGTACAGCACAATAACTACGAATAAATAAGGATGTAACTAGAGTTATGACTTCCATCAAAAGCTGCAATATTATCTTTTAATTTGTTTTTGTGGGCAAATACATTGTAAGCGAAGTAGGATTTTTAGGACGGGCCTTGGCAATGTCCAATCCATGTAATCAATGTAATCCAATTACTGACGTATATCAGCGACGGTGAATATTCAACCTCAGGTGGGCGTATGCTCGTCTTTTTACAGTAATAATAAAATAATGTCCATGCCATCGCCGCTATAAGAACGCATTCGAGAAAAATAAGGAACTCATAATACACATTCCGTTTAATGCTACGGTTAGGGAACCCTAAAATATATTGCGGCTTGCTTGTCATCCGTCATCTGGTTGTACTTTCGCAATACGCGTGTAGAGCAATTTGCACGTTGTCTTCTTGAGTCTCCCTCGCCGGTCCCCAAGTCCGCATACGGAGGGCACCAAAAACAAAGGCAAGTGTATACGAGTGAGATCCCTATCCCAAACCCCGGCTCGATGGCGACGGGTTTGCAGCAAAGAGAGACGGGCGCTCTCTCTCATGCCCCGCCACCTGCTTCTGCAAGATGTTATACACGCAGAAGTCGAGTATTGCACGCCCGACTTATTGCTGTCCGAGCATCGCACATACGATGCCCGAGAGCGCGACGTGACGAGAACACGCGTACGTTCCGCCGTGTCCAAGTCGCATCCATAGTATGGGGCTCTGCCATCGGATCAGCTACGATCCGGTGCAAGTACTTCCCGAAGCAACCGGCCAGCAACTGCACCAGCCGGAAGGTGAGCAGTCCGCGGTCGTAATTCACCCCAGTCCCCCAAGAGAAGTCGGATCGCTTCGACGGTCCGATACCGGCCGAACGAACTAAAGGGGTTTAACTATACCAAAGGTGGGGTAACAGCAGTTCATTCGTGGAAATTACTGAAAAATTCAATAATTTCCACTAAGACTGTTTACATATTAATCCAACGTTAAATCTAATTAGTTTTTGTGGTGTACATTTAAATTTGCATCGGTTTGTCGATACGTGAAGTAGATCATTCTAATGACCAAAGTTCCATTGTCGATAAATATGATACATTCAAATGAATTTAAGATAGCTGATTGCATTGGATGCGTTTTCGTGAGTGAGTTCATCCTAAAAAAGTGGAAGAAAGCTTTGTCTTAGAAGAAGAGCCTACAATTTCACAATGTATTCTCTGATTTAATTAGTTAATACTTATCATAAAAAAAGATAAATAAATACATTTGTGTTGTATAATATTTAGATCGAGAAAAACGATCAAGTTCACGGTCAGAGAGAAGAGAGTCGGAAAAAACAAGTAAACGTATTAACAATGCTTCAGATAGATATTGGAACAGCAGCCGAGATGAAGAACATCATGATCGTAGCAGACCAAAACATTCAGCTTCTACACACGATTGTAAAGGTATGTGATAATGTTAACCACATACGGAGTTGAGAGCTGATACATTTTTTTTAAATCAATTTACAACAAACTTTTATAAATAAAATGACAAATACGCTTACAGATCTAACACAAATATATCAATTTTATTTATGACGCTTTCGATTCATGACTGCTGTATATTTTGAAATTAATATTAATAATGGTTGACAATGTGAATAACATTATGTTTAGAGAGATATTCTTTAAAGAATTTTATAGTTGTAATGCATTATCATCGTTAGTATTATAAATCTCGACTGCTGAACTTATAGCCAAGGTTCGGTACAATGAGTGTTCCTGCGCTATTTGCATACATTGGATCCACGCGACGAAATCCCGTTGCTTCACCTTATTGAGAGGTTTAAGCACACCGCGCCCTCTATGAGGCGCCGCTTAATAACTCTGACTCTGTTGACATGTGATTTAACCATGTGTTATATTATGAGTAATCTGTCCTGCCAACTGCTACTTCAATCTCGCTATCATTCCAGCTATGTAGTTTTTTTATCATAGTTCGTCTGCGGATCTCTGGTTTTTGATTAATTGCTTGTATATTAAAAGTCACTTAACTAAATTTAGCTTATTGTAATGACGTTAAATTTGTATTTTTTTTTTCATAACTAAATATTTGTATAGATGGGCAATCACTACAAGACATGGATATTTCGCCAGACAGAAGTACACCTTTATCTGAGAATTCATATGGCGGAAGAGAAACACTAGATAGAGGACGGAGTAACTGTGAAAGTAATGCAGTTCCCCCCGTTGTCGTTCTTGACAATTCTAATCAACCTGTGAGTATTTTAAATTCTAATATGATGATGACAATAAAGACGAAATTTTAGGTTATCTTCTTTACGCGCAATAATATAAAAAAGTGCAAAATAGACACATGTCTAGAGTTTTTTAATTAACGGTCCACCTGATCGCGTTTATTCGAATAATATTTCAAACTCTACTCTTTCTTGATAAAATGCATAATTACATGAATTCCTGAACTTTCTGAAATACAAAGAGATGATAATGAACCATATATAATATCGATATATCGGACTTTACCAATTAATCGATTATTCAAACAACATTATGTCCACAACAGGCATGTAATAACAGCGTCTTAGTCAGATAGAGCACACTTTTAGTTATAGTTTCGTGTCGTAATGAGTCGAATTATTATTGTGTCTTGTCATTAAGCAATTAGTTGCTTTCATTATGTTCGGACAGTAAATAGATAAGTAATAAAACCAAGGCACTAAAGTACAAAATAAGAAGTGATTAATGTCGTATTCATGAGTATTATTAAATATAAACATAATAACATTTTTAGTGCTAATGTAAATGTAAAATTTCAATTTCATTTAAGCAAAAGAAATTAGGTTGTGATATCCGCACTAATACTGTACAAAATTAAATCAGTGATATTTTGTTAGTACGTTCTAGAATTTACTGTAACAATAATAAAATATGATGATTGCTTAAAATAGGAACACATATTAAAACGCCACTTATATGTAAATATGTAGTGCTGTTGTTACATATGCAGCTCGGGATAAAATTATGAAATCAGATCAAACCCTAAATAATTCGTCACGAAAATATATCTCACTATACACTGGGTTGCACTCTTAATTTTCGCTTTGATATTTTTCTCGCTTTACGCTGTTACCTTTATACGTCTATGATGTCCCGCTCGTTCGTTCCATACGCAATGGATAACGAGTTCTGGAACGTCTGGAACCTTCCAGAATTTTCGTGCGGTACGATCTCAAGTAAGATCTCGATCGTTGTGTACCCTTCTGTGTCATTCGTCTTTCCTATACTAGATGGCGTTAGCTGTTATTATTGTTGTCTATTTGTGGTTTCCTTGTCAGAACCGCTGTTGTCCAAGAAATACTCGCCGTCGCCAGGTGCGGTTAACAGAATTATACATACTAGAAAGTATACATTCATGTCAACTACAACAAGATCGAACTTTCAACTCATAATTTTTATATTTCGTTAGTCTAGTGTTATATTAGTTTCTACAACTGACTAACGGAATTCGGCTTTGATTCTCACTCGATTAGCTCCCGGTACTCATAACACAAGAGAATAATCTCAGTTTATATTAATAATAAAATTATAATCGTATAAATAGTAATAATAAGTTATACAGCACACTTTTTTATAAGCTTGGCAAATTTATTATGATTTTAGAAGAACAAGTATTTAGATCATACGTGGAAAATCGGTTTTTGTATAAAACTAAATTACTTTATAGAGTGGTTCATTGCTTGCGGCGGCATTACCCCGCATCGTGGCCGCACCCCCCGCTGTGACGGTACCGCAAGCTAACAACGGAGGCTCCTCGTCTCCTATCAGAGATGGCGCAGACACACCGCAAAGGGACGCGGGTCCGCCGACGCCCACGCACTCTGAGAACACAGATCCACACGCCCCTCCTTTACACCTTGACCAGGCATTACCAAGAAAGAGTAAGTAAAAAGTAAAGAGTAAGTCGTCGTGGCCTAAAGGATAAGACGTCCGGTGCATTCGTATGTAGCGATGTACCGGTGTTCGAATCCCGCCTGCGGGTACCAATTTTTCTAATGTAATACGTACTTAACAAATGTTCACACGATTGACTTCCATGGTGAAGGAATAACATCGTGTAATAAAAATAAAAAATAAACCCGCAAAATTATAATTTGCGTAATTACTGGTGGTAGGACCTCTTGTGAGTCCGCACGGGTAGGTACCACCACCCTGCCTATTTCTGCCGTAATGCGTTTCTGTTTTGAAGGGTGGGGCAGCCGTTGTAACTATACTGAGACCTTAGAACCTTTATCTCAAGGTGGGTGGTGGCATTTACGTTGTAGGTGTCTATAGGTTTCAGTAACCACTTAACACCAGGTGGGCTGTGAGCCCGTTCACCCATCTAAGCAATAAAAAATAAATAAATAAAAGGTTACTCAATCAAACCAAACACTGTTTATGTTCTAGTAACTTATTGCTCAATTTATCACGAATATAATAAATGACAGAATGCTAATTTACGACGTAACTGCCGAACCTAATTCACGCAAAATGAATTTAAAATGAGTACTAAAACTAAAATAAAAATACTAGTTTTGGTTTTGCAAACAACTAACTAAACTTTGTATGAATCTGTGCATTGATTTCAGATTCATCAGATTGATTTCAACTGTACGTTTCGATGAAATCCACCTTTACGTCTGTTGCCTACAAAAAAACATTAGATTTTGTGATATTGGAAACGATCTGCCAAAAATCCTAGTCTTCGATACAATTTCGAAATTAGAACAAATCTTGTCTGCACCTCTACGGTAACATGATGACGTGATGACTTTCTGTGTTTCAGTGGAATGTCTGGGAAGCTATTCATCAGTTGTCGGCGGCACGCTACAGCACGCACCGCCTATGTTGACGCCTTCACTTGTGAATTACGTCCGGTCTGATTTAACATCGCATGTTACCGGTTGGCCAGCCGATATACTCGAAAAACAGGTTTGTCATCTTTCTTGTGCTACTTGTTTAAGAGTTTAAAGCTTTTATTTATTTTCTAGTTCCCATCCTATGAGCAACATGCCGCCATTTAGCGAATTAATTTAATTGCTAAAATCTATTGTTTTGCTTAACGAATGTTGATATATATGTATATATATATAAATCTACAGTGGTTTTTACGGATGTTCCGTTATAACTACTGAACCATGCTTCCGATTGACTTGAAACTTGGTATCCATGTAGAAAATACATGTACTTACCATTAAGTATCCATATAGGCTAATATTTATATGAGTGTTGGACTCCCTAATAATAATGACAATAAATAATAATGTTAATTTTAAATGCCCAGCGAAGCGGGCGAGTACGGCTAGAATACTTATAAACTTAAAATATATATCCTAGTTTCAAAATGTGCTTATATTGAAAGTTTATACTAAATTAAATCAATGAATTGTTTGCCAGACACTCAACTTACTCTAAAACATAATTTGATATTAATTGAAGACATAATGGAATCTTACCAAAGAAAAGGTTTTTTTTTGTGTATGCCTTAATTTTACTATCATTACGTGTTAAAATGATTCGTATTGGTTCGGTATAATACTTTAACGTATATACCATCAAAATATAGCGGCATTAAAAAAAGAGTAGTTGTTAATTGTTCTATTAATTTTATTATGACTTTAACAATTTTTATTTGTTGATACTAAGACAATACATATGACACTGATAATTTACTACGGAGTAAACTAACCTATAGTCACAGCCCACTAAGTTTCTCGGCGGATCTTCTCAAGGGGTCGCGATTCCGATCCGGTAGTAGATGCATTCGCGAAGCGTCGAACCCGTCGCTTGCGACGAAGGGCCCGACGAGAAAATTAACCCTTAGACACAGCCCACTGAGTTTATCGCCGGATCTTCTTAGTGGGTCGCGTATCCGATAAGGTGATAGATTCTGCGAAATGCTGCTTTTGCTAGGGCAGATATTTTTTGTTTATTTTTTATTATTTTTTATTGCTTGGATGGGTGGACGAGCTCACAGCCCACCTGGTATTAAGTGGTTACTCGAGCCCATAGACATGTTAGAAAATTCTCTCAGGTCGAGCCTGTGAGCTCACATATCCGCCCAGGCGTAGCTAGAATAGCCCCTTTGGCTATCAGCGAATAGGTTGGAAAAAAAATCGACATTTCCGTGTGTCACAGGATTATTTGACAAATAATCTGAGTAAGTCGGTTAAGGCGGATCAGTTTCTTGCTTTGCCATAAAATAAAAATCTATTAAATATCATAGTATAAGTAGGCCAAATGATAAAGAAGTAATGAGGAAAAGTAAAGATCTTATTTATCACAAATTACAAATCACTGTTAGTATGTAGTGTTTTATTGTTTTGTTAACGTGCTTGTGTGTCCTACTTTTGCTGTGCTTATTATATTATTATTTGTAAAATCTGTACTATGAATAAATAGGGTAAACAGTAAACAAGGTTATCCAAATGAAAAATAGAAGTTGTTATTGTTATTGCTTTACATTTTGTTCTGGTGATGATTTATAATCAGGATACTAAATTCCCTTGACCTTTATATTACATACACATATTAAACATTATTACATTTCTAGATTATACAATAAAATAGGGTAGGTACTTACATTTTAGCTTGATTATATTAGACTCGTACTTTTCTTTTGTGTTTTTCAGGAAACTATATTTTCAGACCGGTGTAGTGTAATCTAAACTATATCATCTTCGGATCTGCTTCAATACTTTGGTTGAAATTTAATACAGTTCTTTTTCGTGTATGCTCAAAAGTTAATATGTTTTGTAGACTTGAATGATTTTTAATTTCACACGTGTCAATAGGACAAGAAATACGTTTCGAACGCTCCATTTAATATATCACTATCATCTCGACCTTTTTATATTTTTGCTATTTAGTATAAAAAAAATACTCTTCACATCTTGTTGGTTTGCAAGAATACCGCCAATATAGGTCAGAACTATTTGATATTGAATCAGATACAGAACATGATAAGATAATTTTTAACATGAATAGTGAATGTTCGAAACCAATCCGTTAGTTTTTGAATTCTTACCACGGCAACACGGGTCGCGATTTGACGGTGCCGTCGCGATTTGACATCTGTCACTTTGTCTTGCTTCTCGAACGGGACGGTACCTGTATATTGACGGTCTACGCTAAAGTTGTGTATCATCGCTAATCCTTATCCATTCCTGCCCCATACCCTTCTCCCTAAGTGATACGGCGTGAGAAGACGAAGGCATCGGTTCCGGTGAGTGATTGCATGATATTTTGTTAAAATAGTACACACGGCGCCGCGAATCGCGGCACATGTTCGACGCGCACCTCGTGCTGGTTTCCGTAGCCCTAGGCTGCCACGAGGTCGCTGGGTTCGAATCGAACAATTTCTGGTAGCAGAGCGTGGTTAGATTTGTAAAATCTACGGTAATTACCACGAATTGTAATTTTTTTTATGTCTAACCTCACTTAATTTTGTTACTAGTCAGCAGAAGTAGTGTAGGCATAGGGCTCGGTTCTGTTTAAACTATCATTCTGCTGACCTAGGTCAGGTCGTTTAGTGTGTTTCTATCCACCTGGTTAAGAAAATTAGTGAATAGAAATAGTTAGTAATATTAAGACTGATTTATTAGCTTCCACTGCGCATAGCTGACTAATTGTACGTGAGTTGGACAGCTGTGCTGGCTGAGTTTATGACCTAGCACACAGCTGCTACAGTGGTCAGCTATTTTCATACTATTACTACAGATTTATGTTAATTCTGCTCATCATAGCAGTAGATTACCACATCTATTTAAGCATAGTTGTGTGTAACAATCTGAATGTTATTACAGTTTGGGTTTATAATTTATTATTAATTTGTGTATGATTGTAGCTCACTTCCTACTTATATTTTAGTATAATTGAGCTGCAACACATTTGTAATTGAATATAACTGGAGTACTTGTTGAACTTGTAGTAGTAGATTGCTGGTTGGGCCCTGTTTGGAGACTAGCTTAGTTATAGTCCAGAGGCCAACGGTGTATGAGTGTCATTTCAAAACTTATACCAGCAATTTGCTATTATATATATTTTTTGTTATTTGTTTTAATTTGTTCTAAATTTAAATTACTTGTTTGAATTTGTGGTAGTGGATTGCTGACTGTGGGCCCTGCTTGGTGACTGGCTTTGGTATAGTCCTGAGGCCATCAGTGTTTGAAAATTAATTCACAAATTTTTATCAGCAATTTGCTATCATATATTTAATTTTTAATTTTAATTTTGTTATTTGACTTACCCGTTGAACGGTGTGAATACTTTGTGATAGTAAATTGTTGATTGGGTCCTGCTTGGTGACTAGCTTCTAGTTATAGTCTAGAGGCCAGGTGCGCTTGAGTTTAGTTGCAACTCAAAACCTGGTATCAGCAATTTTCTATCTTATAACTTTTAATTTTAAGTTTGTTCTTATTTGTTGAGGTGTCCTTGGTACAGTGGTGAGGTCTAGGTTACCTAAATACTTAGGAGTAGGAATATTTTGGTGGGCTCACTCGTACACTCCTTTAAATAATTCCTTTGATTTTTTTTTTATTTTTTTATTTTTTTTTTTTTTTATTTTTTTTTGAATTTTTTTTGAATTTTTTTTTGAATTTTTTTTTGATTTTTTTTGTTCTGGTTGTAAACTGCAAGTAACATGTCGGTGTCCTACATTCGCGGGAAGGTGACTAGTGAGCTCCGATGGTTCGCATCAGCTCATGCTTTGGTTGACAGAACGGATAGGGATGCAGCATTGCTCGATAGGGCGTCTCAGGTGCACGAACGGTTGGAGGTAGTGTACGATCGGCTGTCTGACCTCGTTGCTTTGGGGTCCGAAGTGGAGAAGGAGGTGATCCATGCCATCGGTCTTGACGTGGACCAGTGTCAGGAGTACGCTGATGTCATTCTGCAACGGGTGGCCGATATTAAGAAGCAGTCGCCTTCCGGTGGTAATGGAGGTTCGGGAACTTCGTTAGGCGTCATATCACGCCTCCCCTCCATCGACCTGCCGATCTTCCACGGTGATCTGAACGAGTGGGTCGGCTTTATAAATTTGTTTGACAGCCTGGTCCATGGTCGGTCGGACTTGACTGCCTCTTATAAGATGGCTCAGCTTCGGGGTGCTCTGCGAGGTGAACCTGGTGAATTGGTGGCACACTTGCCTATCACCAACGACAATTATGCGGTCGCACGCCAGATCCTGTTCGACCGATATCAAAATCAACGACGGTTGGTAGACGCTCAGCTGGCCAGGCTGTTTGCGATACCCAAACTTTCTCGGGCGTCCGATATCAGAACCGAGGTACTGAATCCAGTTACGGTGGCCACTAAGGCCTTGGGCAATTTGGGTCTACCAGTAGACCAATGGTCATATCTGCTCTTTTATATTGTTGCAGGTAGGCTGCCGGTTGAGGTGCTCACTCGCTTCGAGCAGCAGGACAACGCAGGTAGGGACGAACTGCCTACCCTGGCCAATCTGCTGGCATTTTTAGAAGCCGAAAGTCGCAGACACGAGATTATGCCACCACCCTCCTCCTCTGGGTCGCGTGTGCCGGCTTCCGGCCACGCCGTTTCGGTTGCTCAGAGGGGAGGGGGAGGGGATAAGAGGGGGCCGTCTCAACGACTGACTGCGCTCATGGCAGCGGTGGGAGGCCCACGGTGTGCCTTCTGTCATGAGAGCGGGCACGACGTAGCCGCCTGTCCGAGGTTCCGGTCGACGCGCATCAGGGGTAGACGCAACATCGTTGCCCAGCGGCGATGGTGCTTTTTTTGTTTTGGGCCGCACACGGCGAGCGTCTGTCCACAGCCACAATTGTGCCCTAATTGCGACGGTCGGCACCATGCCCTCCTGTGTCTGGAGTCTGCCGCCACTCCGAGGTCATCCGGACGCAGTCATCCAGCCTCGCCGACCGGTGAGCGCACCGGTCGTAGCCCTCGCCAATTCGGCGGCGTGGACCCTCGGGAAGAGGCTTCGCAGGGAGGCGCCGGGTTGGGTACTGCGGGCGGGTGCCAGCGGATGCCCACTAGCTACGCTGGGGTGGCCACGTTGTCCCCCCGTGCGGGGCCGTGTTCGCCTGCTGGATCGAGTAGCCCTGCTCACTCGTCTCCCCTTCCCTCAGAAGTACGGTTTTCCCCTCCGCTGAGGGAGCGGCCGACGCTGGAGCGACTCCCTCCAGTGTTTGGCCCGTTTGGCCATCGTACACGGAGGTATATGAGGCGGGACGGGAAACGAGGGCCTTATGTGGGAGCGTGGGATCCGCTGGCACGCTACGACCTTCCGTCGCGCGCCGACCGGGATAGCGGGGACCCGGGCCCCCGCTAGGAAATTGCCGCTCACTGCAGTGTTGCCCCAGCCCCAGAAGCTGTTTTACTTCCTACCGCTTCTGTTCGGGTGTTGGATTCGGATGGCAACACTGTGTTTGCTCGAGCTCTGTTGGATTCCGGCGCACAGGGCAGTATTATGTCGAGCAACCTTGCAGTACGGTTGGGCAATCCTATTTACAAGTCTTCTTATTCTATTCGTGGAGTGGGCAATGTTAGAATTTCGGACGTGATCGGTCACACTTCATTTATTTTCTCATCGAATCCCAACCCTCGCTTACAGTTTAGAGTCTCAGCTTTGGTGATGCCTGAGGTGATAGGTCGTCACCCTCCGGTGAAGGTAAACAGTTACATACGGTCATTGACTTCAGACTTACGGCTAGCGGACCCCAAGTTTGACACCCCGGGGCCAGTAGACGTACTACTTGGGGCGGATGTACTAGGGAAGCTGCTCCTGACTGGGAAGCGCGTTCTTCATGCGGAGGGTTTGGTTGCAATGGACACAAAATTAGGGCATATATTGTTGGGTCCTGCGTTCCGGTCGGTCGCTGCGAGGAAATCGGACAATTTTCTGGTCGGGTCTACGCTTTCGGAAGTAGTCCAACGGTTTTGGGAACTAGAAGAACCTCCTACAGCTTATCGAGTTAACCCGGATGAGGAGGAATGTGAGCTGTTTTACCAGAATAATACGGGTCGTCTCTATTCGGGCCGGTTCTTGTTAAGACTTCCTTTTCGGGCGAATCGCCCACTGCTAGGCAGTTCGAGGAAGGCAGCAGAGACTAGACTTTTGTCAATGGAGAGACGCATGAGGCGCGACGCGGTGTTCCGGCAGAAATATGTAGAGTTTATGCGGGAGTATGAATCCTTAGGTCACATGTCGGTTTCCAAGGTAGATTGGAGTGCTACAGAGCACTGTTTCCTGCCTCATCATGCGGTTTTGAAAACTCCTAACGGGAAAATTAGGGTCGTGTTTGACGGTTCGGTCACGACCTCCTCCGGCGTCTCGTTAAATCAGTGTCTCCATTCGGGTCCAAAGCTGAACCGGGACATTTCAGACATACTGACGAGCTTCCGCCGGCACCAGATCGTTTTCGTGGCAGACATCCGTATGATGTTCAGGCAAACGGTGATTCATCCGGAGGATAGGCGGTATCAACTCATTCTCTGGCGTGAAAGCTCAGATGAGCCCATAAAAATTTATGAACTGAACACGAACACTTACGGGTTGCGGTCGAGTCCATATTTGGCGGTTCGTTCTTTGCGGGAGCTGGCAGTGAGGGAACGGTTGCACTACCCTCGTGCTGCGGACATTTTGGAACGGGACCTATATGTCGATGACGTATGTACGGGCGTCGACAGTGTCGAAGAGGCCTTATCACGCAAGGATGAACTGATCCGCCTTTTGAGCAGGGGCGGGTACGAGTTGAGAAAATGGCTGTCTAACTGTCCTGAGTTGTTGACTGGTTTGCCAACGGAGTATCAACAGGATCCCCATCTTTTCGAGAATGTCGATAACCCTAACATGCTGTCGGTCCTAGGGATTCAATATCGTCCGATTCAAGACGAATTTACCTATCGGGTGGAGTTGGAAAATCCAAAGGTATGGTCTAAGCGAACGGTGCTTTCCACAATTGCTCGAACCTTCGATCCAAACGGTTGGATCGCTCCTGTCACTTTTCTCTTAAAGTGCTTCATGCAGCGACTGTGGTCTGCTAACCTGTCATGGGACGAGGGGATTGCTGGTGACCTATTGAAGGATTGGTTGAACTTTTTCTCGTCTCTTCCTGATATTAACCACGTGTCAATACCTCGGAAGCTGGTTCCTGCGGGCAAATACAAGGCGTCTCTCCACGGGTTTTCGGATGCCTCGGAACGCGGATTCGCAGCTGCGGTATACTTGCGAACGGTTTCTTCAACTGGAAGGGTTGATATACGGTTGGTGTTAGCGAAGAGTAAGGTCGCTCCGCTTCGGACACGCATGACGATTCCGAAGCTCGAGTTGTCTGGTGCCGCTCTGTTGACTAGGTTGTTAAACCATACAGCTACTAGTTTGCGGTCGGTTATTGATTTAGAAAACACTGTCTATGCTTGGACAGACAGCCAGATAGTGTTATGCTGGTTGAAGGCTTCGGTTCATACACTTGAAGTTTTCGTGGCCAACCGTGTCTCCCAGATTCAAGGTTCTGAGGTCCCTCTAACATGGAGACACGTGCCTGGTGAGCTCAATCCGGCGGACTGCGCTTCTCGGGGATGCTTAGCATCGGAAATAGTTGATCATCAGTTATGGTGGGGTCCCCAGTGGCTCACCATGAAGGCTTCTCAGTGGCCTCCCTCTCGCATAGGAGTTCCTCCAGGTCTCGTGGCTGCACCTGCGCAGTTCGAGGATCGAGGAGTGATTCAGGGGTTGGATTTGGATCTGCTCATCAACCGTTATAGCTCCTTGGACAAGCTGGTTAAGGTTACCGCCTGGATTTTGAGGTTTATTCGGAATTGTCGTTTGTCGGTGTCTCAACGCAATATGACACCTGTTGTGTGTCCCATCGAGCGGAAGAAGGCGCTGCTGAAATTAATTGAAGTTGTGCAAGCCACCAGCTTTCATTCAGAATTGAAGGCGCTAAGGGCTGAGCGCCCTAAGCTTCGTGGAGCTATCGCTCGTCTTAGCCCCTTTGTAGACGGCCAGGGGTTGATTCGAGTAGGAGGTAGATTAAGTAACTCCAATTTACCTTATTCGGCGCGCCATCCTCTTTTACTTCCCAAGAAAAGCCAGTTAGTTGACCTGTTGGTGATGGATCGCCACATCGCAAATTCGCATTCCGGTTGCAATGCGCTGTTGGCATCCCTCCAGAGGGAATTTTGGATTCTGTCAGGGCGTCGTACGGTTCGGAGCGTCCTTTTCCGGTGTTTACCCTGTTATCGGCTTAAGGCGTCTACGATGCAGCCTCAGATGGGAGATCTGCCTCCAGACAGAGTGAAGAAGATGAGGCCGTTTTCTGGAGTTGGTACGGACTTCGCTGGGCCCTTCATGATCAAGGCTTCACGTTTGCGGAATGTTAGGTTAATTAAGGCTTATCTGTGCGTCTTTGTCTGCCTTTCAACCAAAGCTGTACATCTTGAAGTTGTTGCCGACCTTACAACTGAAGCCTTTATTGCGACCTTGGATAGATTTGTGTCCCGTCGAGGCTTACCCGAATTGATACGCTCCGATAACGGAACGAATTTTGTAGGTGCGGACCGTTACTTGCGGGATGTAGTAAATTTCTTGAACAATAACCAGGTGGATATTGAAACGGCCCTCTCTCGTCGCGGTATTCGGTGGACCTTCAGTCCTCCAGGATCCCCCCACTGGGGTGGAATTTTTGAGGCAGTAGTAAAATCGGCTAAGACTCACTTGATGCGCGTGATAGGGCAAACCTCGCTCACCTTTGAGGAGTTAACTACGGTATTTTGTAAAATTGAAGCGGTACTTAATTCGCGGCCGTTGTGCCCGCTCAGTTCAGACCCGAATGACTTGGAGTCGTTAACTCCAGGCCATTTCTTGATAGGACAGCCACTCAATGCGTTGCCGGAGTATCCCCTCTCGGATATCAAGCCTGGACGGTTGAGGCGATACCAGATGTTGCAGCAGATGTCCCAAGATTTTTGGAAACGTTGGTCCCTTGAGTATTTACATCTGCTCCAGCAGCGCTTTAAGTGGACGGATAGAACCAGTCCCCCTCACGTCGGTGACCTTGTGTTGGTTAAGGATGCTAACCTGCCGCCACTGCGTTGGCGTAGGGGGCGCATTGTTAATCTGTTTCCCGGTAAGGATGGGACCCCTCGGTCTGCAGAGGTTCTGGTCGGGGACTCGGTTCTCAAACGAGCGGTCACAACGTTGTCCCGGCTGCCAGTTGATTAGGGACAGGTAGGGGACCTGTCCGGGCGGGTGACTGTTCGAAACCAATCCGTTAGTTTTTGAATTCTTACCACGGCAACACGGGTCGCGATTTGACGGTGCCGTCGCGATTTGACATCTGTCACTTTGTCTTGCTTCTCGAACGGGACGGTACCTGTATATTGACGGTCTACGCTAAAGTTGTGTATCATCGCTAATCCTTATCCATTCCTGCCCCATACCCTTCTCCCTAAGTGATACGGCGTGAGAAGACGAAGGCATCGGTTCCGGTGAGTGATTGCATGATATTTTGTTAAAATAGTACACACGGCGCCGCGAATCGCGGCACATGTTCGACGCGCACCTCGTGCTGGTTTCCGTAGCCCTAGGCTGCCACGAGGTCGCTGGGTTCGAATCGAACAGTGAATGAACAGACAGATTTCGTTTGCTTTGAAAACGTTTGATGTAAGTTAGAATGCAGTCGTTATTTAATTGAGACAGAATACGTTATGATATTATCAACCACTCACTCGGTCGCGCTGTCGAAAACGTTGCTCACAGACTGAACGCGCAGTTGACTCCTGTAAAGGTAGAAGTTTCTAAGACTTCTGCTGCCGTAATTTTTTAAGAAGAATATTGAAGCAAATTTCGTCGTTCGTCCCTTTTTTTTATTCCCTATGTTCGCTTACGGCTGCGGTCTTGAATAAACAAGATTGTTTTGTAATATATAAACATTATTAAATATTGTCAACTAATTTTAAAATGAAATTTATCATTGAAAAGAAAAACGGTCCGACTAGAGAATTTATTTGGCGACATGTGTGATTGATTTGCATAAATAAAATCTAAATGTTTTTATTTGTTTTAATGCTACGATAATTTCATCGATCTGATCTCATATCGTTTCATTCCATTCGTATGTTATCACATAATCATATTTAGTATTCAAGTAAGTTAAAGTAAATGAAGATTTCGCTAGGAGGACTAATCTTGCATCATTGACCAGTAATAATAAAAATGTGTTCGCTTACACAGTTAATCAGTCAGCATCAGCGACAAACCATATGTTTGTAAATTTTACCCATAGCTACTTAATTAATACTTAATTTTCAAATATGTTCCTCATATAATTTGACTATAAAAGTATAGTTCTTTGATCAAAATTAACCAAAATAATTTGCTATAAACAATAAACATTTGCAATGTGTAATGAGTGTTTGTTCTTTAGGCGAACAAGTTTACGGAGGAAGCGTATCAACTAGGCTGCTTGCAATGTACGCGGGTGTCATCTGAACTCAAATGTGCTCGGTCTCTTGTACGTCACACCGAAATACAAGCCACACTTCAGGAGCAAAAGTGAGTTTATCATTTAAGTCTTCCCTAAAAAAATATATATTTTATTTATTGATTTATTTATTTATTTATTACACTTTATGTAAAATTTGCATTGGCGGACTTGATGCTTAAGGTATTTTCTATCAGTCAACGAAAGGTAGTGTAGAGTTAATAGGTGTAATGAAATTTATGTTAAATTACAAATACACAGAAATATACATATATATACACAAACACATACATACATAAATATAATTTATCTATATGTTTAATATGTGAAGCAAAAATTTTGTACCCGTTTTTACGAACGGATGCACGGAGGAGTATGAAATTTCCCACATATAAAGAGAATATAGAGAAGGAGTGCAGAATGTAATTTTTTTTTTAATTATGCATAAAAATACATTAAACCAATAAAAAAAAACATAACACACACTACCATGTATTTTGCACACACACGCATGCATACTATTTGTTGATTGTCAAACTTTTCTTATTGCTTGTAGTCTGTGGTCAAATTGAGAATAGATTAAATATTGTTTGTCTTTATTAATATTTACCTAAAGTTTAGTCTTGGCGAAATCGGTGATTATTATAAAAATATATATATGTCTTTGACAATAGAATCATAATAGTGTACAAACTTATAATTTTAATTAACTATAGTCGAATTTCGACTACCACTGACTACCGCTACTAGTACAGTGTTAAAAACAAAAATATGAGTTTGTTATCATTGTGTTTTTTTTTCTTTTCGACAGGATTATGTACCTGAGGCAACAGATCTCACGATTGGAGGAGTTAAAGTCGCAAAATTCATTCATGTCGGACGACTAGGAATCGTGCTGGGGGCTGGCGTGTGCCACCCCCCTACTTGTTGCACTGCCGCTTATTATTGCGCGCTACATTTCCCAATTTAATGAGAGATCTCTCGCACGTCAATATAAAAACATTGTTCATTCCGTTCTTTTCTATGTAATTTAGATCAAATTTATTACTGTTGTTGTGTTGTGTGATTTGATGTGAAATAAGCAGTTCTCACCGTGGGTTTTGTCACTTTGAAATTGTATGCTACGTTTACATAACTAATTAGGTTATAATAATGACAAAATGTTCTTGTTGGACATACAGCTGAAAAAATATCAATAAAATAATAATTTAGTTGGATTACGGTGGTAAGAAAGCTACAAAATAACGCGGCGCGAGTCCTGCTTCGAAACCCCAAAGTTTCATTCATAAAAATTTTTAATAATAAATATTTTGTACATTTACTAATTGTCTGTATGTTTCAGTAATATCTTTCTGTTTTACTTTAATGTTAAATTTTTCATACAAATGGAATATTTTAAGGTTTTTTTTTTCTAATTTTATTATATTATGTGCAGTCAATTTAGTGATTATGATTATCAGTGTAAGAATACAGTGTTTGTTTGTTTTCTGTAAAATGTTAAATTATTGAAACTGGATTTCGATACGTTTGTAACCGTCGGGTCCATGAAAGGTTCACCAAGCTTACATGAATGTAGTCGATATTGAATATTATTGCTGTTCACTTGTGTAGGTGTAAACGGAATGTAATGGGGCGCCATTGCTGACCCATATCCCTACTTAACTTGTAATACCTACAAAGATAGTGCTAATCAAATTAATCTTTTTTGTTTAGAATTAGTTTGACAATACGAAAATATGTAAAACTTGAAGACGTTGCGATTGTAAACGGAACTAAGATTTATAAACTTATTTTAAAAATGGCTCTTAATGTGAATTTTTCAAATAATTTTAAGATAATGTTATATTATGTTGTATTATAAACGTGCTGCGAATTTATTTATGATTGGATGAATGTTTTAAAAATTATACATTTTATTTGATCAATGGATGAACTCGACTTACTGGAGGAACATAATATGCTTTTAAATTTATAATTTTGTGAAATGTGTCATTGCAAATATTCATTTTGACCAACCGTTGTATAAAAATAATAATTAAAAAAATCTGGTATTTTGTAATAACATAATAAATAATACTTAGACTTATTGTATTCGTGTAGTGAATTAGTTGATTTTCTATAAAGTGAAAAAACATGAAATATTTTTCTGAATAATTTTGAAATGCTTGTGATTGTATGTATGCATTCGATTCAATAACAAATCTTCGTTCACTTACACGGTAATTTTAGAAATTGTTAATTAGGTGAATTGAACTCCGGTCTAGGTCTTTTATTTTTGTAATAATGTAAGAACTTTAAGAATTGAATTGCTATGTTTTGTCAGGCTGTATAATGCGTCAGAATAACAGAAGTACTGTGATATTCATTCACCTTCACTCTATTAGTTAGATAATATTGATGTAGACCTGTGTGGAGTTCTGTGTGAGTGTTTAGAGCCAGCTATATACAGTCAAATAATTTGTATTATAAATGTTATATAAATTATAAATGTAATAAATATGATAGGGTCATGATAACATATATGTTTCGCTGTCATAGGCTGGCAAGTTCGTTCGTGACTTCGTCTTTCGAAGATTGTAACGATTTTTGAAGTTTCTGACAAAATACCACCGACGTAAAACAGATGGCACACTCAAGTCGCTTTAACAAGCTTAGTGAACTTCATGTAATTTAGCGATAACGATACTGAAAGTTTGAATTAGTACCTAGTTTAAAAATACATATCTTTCTTGGCAAATACTGACGTGCAATGTTCGATAAAGCTGTAATAATGGCACAGGATATTTTTCCTAAATTGTGGGTAGGTTTTTGTTTAGATTTCCATACATTTTTTTCACAAGCTTGAGTATACCACTTGTGTATTTGTGATCGGAGGCACGGCGTTCTCTCATCTCTGATACAGTTGAAACACACCTAAGGGAAATTCTCCAAACACACCTGGGCTCTGAGGAAATTGAAGATTTTCCATTGTACAGTTTCCTGGAATTAACGTGTCATAGAATAGGGATCTGACGTGCAACTCTTAACATTGTACATTTGAGGCCGTCAGCGCAAAAGTGGCCTAAGCTTACTATAGTCATTATGGAGCAATGGAGGTTTAAGTTTTCATGAATTTGAATTTGAGTAGGCAAAAAAAAATGTGCAAGAATAATGTTTACAAAGCCATTACAAATTCATCTATGGGTGAAACTATTGAAATGTTTTGCATCAATATTTATTATATATTAAATAAATTGCAATATACATATAAGCATGATTATGAAATTTTTTGGGTTAGGCCACTTTTGCGCTGACGGCCTGATTTCATTTTCGCACCGTATCAAGTTGGATTGCTCGCGTTCATACTTTTCGAAATATATCGGACATCACGAGTCGTCGCTCATTAGGGATGTGTCAAGAACGAACTTGACGTCTACAGTAAATTATTATAAAGTTTTATCCAAGGGGTCATCGTAAGTGCATGACTTCGATTATTTACTGGGGACCTGATAAGTATCTGTCAGTACGTTACATAATTAAAATGTATTATGAGAATAGACTGCGGTCATCTCCACACAGGACTCTTTACGATGATTCCATTGCGTCGTAATTGTAATTTCATGAATCAACTTTTGTCATTGTACGAGGTATGACGTTTTAGCAGATTATTAAATAAATCAGTTTCAGACCAAGTGTATTTTTAGTATTTATTGTAATTATTCGAACTGGTTCAAGGTTTTATTTTAGTAAAGTTTTTAATAAGAGTGTTTTAGATAATTAATGGTTATTGTGCAAAGTTAAATTAGATTTAGTTGTAACAGAATGTAATAGGTTCATTAAAAAATGAAATTATCGAAATCCTTACAAACTCTTCAAACTTAACGATCGCTAATCAACATCAAGCAATGCTGCATTAGCTAGTTAGTAGCTATTAGTTCTCCACTTAGCTATGGTTATTTTTTCATTCAGTTTTGTTTTATAAATAATGTATGTAAAGTATACGTACTGTTTCGAGTGTGCGATAACTTGAGGACCCAGCAGGTCGGCATTAGTATGTAGAATGGTGAGGAGTGAGTCTGCACGTATCGGAGAGGCGTTGAGAAAGGTGTTTACTTCACAAAACTTCTTGTTTATATTTTTTCCTCGTTATTCATATTACAAACTACACACACATTGAACACAGCTGGATGTTGATTAGTATCCCAGAGAAACAATGTAGATACCTTACCTCACGACTGAACAATAATTAGGAAGTTTCCACTTTCCGAAATAATGAAAACTTATTACGGAGGACTTCACTCCAATTTCTTTGCACAATGATCCTTTGCACTCACATTTGAATTCGAATTACCGGCGATGTAACTCAAATGAGTAATAATATAATTTGCCTAGCTTCCTATTTATTTAATTTGATATTCCAATAAATGATTGTAATTTCAATGGATCTATAAAAGCAATGCAAATTTATTTAAATTTCACAATAAAAAAAACAAATATAAAAACAATATCTTTTCAGAAATTAAAAAAGTATAATACATACACAAAGTAAACAAATGGACTTTTTTGGGCTGCCAAAATTGTGTGAAGTTAAAAGTTTGTAAATATCGAACAATATAATTTATGAGAATAAAAAACCAAAAAAAATATTTAATTTGTTTTAGCAAGGAACATGATTATCTGCTATCAAATTTGGTTAACCAAAATTTTATATACCTGGACTATTTACAATTGCAGTAAAAGCTTCACAATACTATTATTATAGATATCTCACTCAGAATTCTTTATCATCTTCACCATATACTTAACGGTAACAATTAATTACTACTATGTCATTTTGTTTGAAGGTGAAGAAATTTCGGACGTTCATTTTATTCAGATTGTGAGTATATATGAAAAACTGTACCCCAGCCTAAACTTAATTGTTGTTTGTTCCAAACTAAAATGGGGATAACATAAAAAAATACTGATCTCCAAACTAGCTTGTCTTTGTCTATCTAGCAGACCATAAGGTTTTCTATAAAATAAACTAAAGTTTACCGTTTTGGAAAGGTAATGTAAGATTGCCAAGGGCTATAAGCGTCGATGTCACCGTTTAGCTGAAAGGCTTTTTTTTTATTGCTTAAGTGGGTGGACGACTTCATAGCTCCCCTGTTACTGGGGCCCATAGACATCTACAACGTAAATGCACCTCCCACCTTGAGATATAAGTTCTAAGGTCTCAAGTATAGTTACAACGGCTGCGCCACCCTTCAAACCGAAACGCATTACTGCTTCACGGCAGAAATAGGCAGGGTGGTGGTACCTATCCCTGCAGACTCAATAGGTCCTATCACCAAAAATTAACATAGTTATTCTTGTGTACTGTCAATTAGTGGCAGCCTGCTGATTACTATTTCGTATGCATACATACGTATTGAACTTGAAATTTTACTATCTGTGCGTTAAAACAGAACGAATCCATGTCCGAGATACACCTACTAATATTTAGACAGGGTATTTTATTAATCCTTCCCTTAATCTCGATGCCCTTAATTAATTTTGACCTGTGGACCATGCGATACTATGATGTTCGTGCATGTCTCGTATTGTATTTACTATAGGTACAGTGCAGTGGCCAAATCGATTCGATCAAGATAAAACGGCAGTGGTGCGGTCGCATCTCGTCCTCACAATAACCTGATGCAGTCTGCAACAGCTGGTGCACCGAACATATGAACTACACTATTTTTCTATATTGTATATCGTTTAAATAAATCTAGGTAAAACTGGTGGATCTTACGACATGGCCAATGCTGCCTTTGATGCAGTTTACATTTTATTGGTGGTTCCGGTACGTTCTGTTTTGGGAAGGGTCGAGCATAAATCCAAATTAAATTGTAGCTTTAACTTTATGTCTCAAGGTAGGGTGAATGCACTCACATTGTCATTTCTAAGGGCTTCGATAACCACAACACTCAGGTGGGCTTTGAGCTCTTTGACCCATCTATGTATGCAATAAGTAAAAATTGACTAGAAGTGATTGAGATCCGAGAAGATATGGTTGTAGATACTAAAATGACATTTTGAGGATTATACAGTATTTGTAAAAGAAATAGAAAAACGTTAACAAATAAATGTATAAAAAGACATGTAAGCCTTTTTACCTTTTTTTTAATTGTTGCTGGTCTAGAAAGTGACAACCACATCTTTATAATAATATAAAAATTTATTGTGTTTAAAAACTATACAATAAAATAATACTAAAAAACAAAAGTCATAAAATAAATCATCACATATAAAACATATTAAAAACATTTTTAACTATCTCTTCAATCTTTCTTACTATTAGTAGGTAGTAGGTACTTTCTGAATCGATTTATTATAATGCAGGATATTTCGGTGACACACTAATAATTAACGCATTTTTCAGTCTGTAACTTGAGTGAGTAGGGCGGTACCACGTATGATCCAAAAATCGGGTGGCATGTGCGTCGGTAGCAACACCGGTAGAACGAAGTTAGTGCTGTGCCCGGTAGTCGATAAAGTGCCTGCTCTCTCTGACGTCTTGTAGAGGGGCGCTTGGTAACGTGGGTCCGGTTTTGGCAATTCGAGGACCGGGTAGAACCACACCACTGGCAGCGGAGGATTCATTTGACCTATGTGTAATTTTAGTTCTTAGCAACGTTATAAATATATTAAAGCCTATACTAGTGGATATCGTAAGTATCTGCTTAGATTTTAAATGATTAGTTATTCAATAATTTTATCCTACCTCTTCTAGTAACCTTGAGGGGTTATTCTAGATTCACCGAACTAGTAAGTGAGCTCACGGGGCTCAAACCGGGAGTTTATTTAAATTTTTTTCCTGCTTAAGCTGATGGGCTTGAGATACCATATCAGCGTAACAGGGTGAGTAGGTGAGCTCATGAGGCTCGAACCTGACGTTGCTAACACGAACCCTAGCAAGAGCAATGCTTCGCAGAATCTACTACCGGATCGGAAACGCGACCCACTGACAAGATCTGGCGAGAAACTCAGTGAGTGGGCTGTGTCTATCGGTTAATTTGATCGTCGAGCCCTTCGTCGCAAGCGACGGGTTCGGTGAGGACGGTGACCGGTGCTTGTGGTACCTAAAAGCACCATTAATAGATCGAGAGGATCCGTAATGACGTGTTTTGCAGTACCATTTCCTTATAAAGTCATATAAATACAAACCTGCTAAAGCGTCGACAAGACAATTATTTTCGGAGTCCCATCGGCCTGCATCAATAAATAGACCGTGTATATTGACACCGTCCTCGGGCACTGTCAGCGCTCCAAACACATCGTCTCCATCCTAAAATTAACAACATTCTTAAAAATGTTTATGATGAAAAATATAATAATAACTTTGGTCCACTAAATTTCATAAATTTTAGACCATGCGAAAACAAATGCAGTTAAATCTATAGTTTTGTAGATAGGATACTCAGACAAACCCAAGCGGATACTTTAGTAATTTACTCGATAAAATGAGACGTACGTATCGTCACATCGTGTTTAACAAGAAGGTATCTATCTATATATGTATAACTTTTTCTTTGAAGGAACTAGTAGCTATTTGTACAAGGAAATAATCGAATTTTAAAATACGTCTATACTTACCTTTATGTTTTTCTTATTGTGCTTGTAAACATCGTCTTGCGATAAGAAAAACGGTATGGGTTTGAAGTCGTACACGAGTGCGTCTATCGGCACTCGATATCTTCGCGCGTAGGACTGTAATGCGCCCGTTAGCAGACCTTGAGGGAAAAATAACCCGGACACCCAACTACTGGGCTGTAGACCGTCAACTAACCATTTCTGAAATGGAACCAAATCTTTTTACGAATTTATTTTACACTAGCGACCCGCCCTCGTTTCGCTTCAGAAACATTAAATTTTATTATTGATAGCTGAGTCCCGCGATGCTGCCCGCGGTTATTGTCGTACCGCCAGTGACGCCGCGGGGCGAAGTTAGTCTAAAAAAAGTAGCCTAAGTTACTCCTTATATCATCAGCTACATAACAGTGAAAATCCCGTCAAAATCGATCCAGCCGTTCCAGAGATTAGCCCGGAACAAACAGACAGACAGACAAAAATTGTAAAAAATGTTATTTTGGTGTATGTACCGTATATATTTGCATGTAGTAAAAAGCGTTTATTTCAATATTTCATTCATCAACATTCATATGCATGTAGTAAAAAGCGTTTATTTCAATATTACAAATAGTCACTCCAATTTTATTTATATGTATAGATTTGCACCCTTGCAGATTTTTACAGGTTTTGGAAACAGCTCGTGCTATGCAATGTCGAATTGTAACCAGACATATTTTGGTGCGATGACCTCTGTACGGTGGTTGGCACGAGGCGTATGAGGAGAGTCGAAGACTGGGCTCAATGGTGTGGATTGGGAGAGGCCTATGTCCAGCAGTGGACAACTGTGGGCTGCTGATGATGATGATGTTGATGGCATATTTTTATTCCTTTATGGTTGGGCCTTTTAAACGTGAGTAATCTGATAAGTACTGCAGAACAACTCAGTATGTGGTCTCGACGTGATAACTCCAAAATGATAAAAGGACAGTAGAAGTTTTAGCTTCAAATTTAGGATCGAAGTCGAAGGTTTTAAGTTTATTTCACTAAATTATACAAAATAGACATAGTTTAATGGCCAAAATTCGACAATACCTACACAAATATGCTTGTAGGAATTACCTTTTGTTTTTTGTATAGGAGGGAAGGGTAACTGGTGGCCCTAAGGCTTTTCAGCTTCGCCATAATGTGTGGGCGAGCGCAGGTTAATCCAGGAGGGGTGGGATTAACTAAAAGTTACTCAAGCACCTCTTAACCAGACCTCAATGGCAGCTGCTTCGCAAATGCATCTACTACCGAATCAAAATTACAACCCTCTGAGAATGTCCAACAAGAAACTCAGTGGGCTGATGCTACGCTCTATATTTCACGTCGAATTCGACACCGTATCTACTGAATTACCATTTAAGATCAAATCATCAAATGAATATTAGTACCTTCCGTCTGGTGTAGTGGTAAGTGACATGGTCACTACACAAGGGGGTCGCGGGTTCGAATCCCGCCAAGGGAAGATATCTGTATGATAAATATAAATGTCTTTTCCAGAGTTATGTTATTTTATTATAAGATTAAGATACATAATATCTTAAATATATGTATGTGTATAATAAAAATCTTACATTTCTTTCTGTTATCTGATACCTGTAACACAAGTTCTTTACGAATTTATCACGGGACCTGTTAACGTGGCGTGATTTTTAGTAAATATTATATTATTACCTCCATAAAATCTATTCGAAGCACGAGATCGTGTATCCAGCTACCGAGAGACTTCAGTGAATTGTAGCCCTTCTTGTGCCACATTGCTGGCACACGATTATTCAAAAACGCATTGAAAACCTCTTCAAATGCTTCCGACATGACGACTATTCCCTGCCAGTAAACATTTTTTCTCAGGTGTATCTTATTAAACGTAAGTCAGACGGTGATATGCGCAAAACACAAATGAGTATTAAGCACCATAGTTAGAATCCTGGAATTGCCGAACCAATTTAATTACTGTTAAGTTATGACATGCCCTTCTTCAAACGAGGCTTGTGGAGAGTATTAAGCGGTAGGCAGCGGCTTGGCTTTGCTCCTGGCATTGCTGAAGTCCATGGGCGACGGTAACCACTCACCATCAGGCGGGCCGTATGCTCGTCTGCTAACAAGGGCAATAAAAAAAATCGGATTCCGTTGAGCACAATCTTTATAAACGTTATAGTCAAGTATTTATATGTGTAACGCGAACATTATGGAATCGGATGATGCGTTCGGTCAGGCGCATGATGGCACGTGCAGCACGCGTTTTACTAGTAATAAGCGATTAAACTCAATTACTGGTGGTAGGACCTCTTGTGAGTCCGCGCGGGTAGGTACCACCACCCTGCCTATTTCTGCCGTGAAGCAGTAATGCGTTTCGATTTGAAGGGCGGGACAGCCGTTGTAACTATACTGAGACCTTACAACTCATCTCTCAAGGTGGGTGGCGGCATTTACGTTGTAGACGTCTATGGGCTCCGGTAACCACTTAACACTAGGTGGGCTGTGAGCTCGTCCACGCAGCTATGCAATAAAAAAAAATGTTCAAGACGTACCTTAATAGCTTTTTGTAGTTCACCAAGAGACGAGTGAATCAAAGCTAGAAGCGCGTTGAATCTGTCGGTCTCGTGTAAGAGTACGGTAGTTAGGGAGTGTAACTGTCCCATATCGTCAGGAACCATTAGGTCAGGGTTCACGGAGGCTTTATCTATCTTTTTCGAAACGGTCGATCGAACTTGATCACAGATCCGCCACACAATCTGATCAGGTGTATCGCCGCCGCCCCCGCCGCCCGCGCGCGGCTGTACCTCTACTATTGTCTGTATCAGGGTATTGCTCTCCTTGTTCTGTGAGTAACGAAAAGGCCAATCGAACTTAACGGTATTTCTTCAGTCTTTTACAAATGTTAATTAAGTAAAATGAGAAATTAATGTCATTTTCTAGATAATTGAAATGTTTAAAATGGCTTCACAATGGTTAACCAATGAATTTTAGATTATATTAATACTGATTATTGAAATTTGAAAATCTCTTCCAAACATTAAAATTATTGTTATGAGCTGATTTAGTTATATAGATACGTGTATGTGTGTAAGGTGCGTGAGTTGTAGTTTACATATTACATTACACCAAATCGCACATACAGTGCGATAACGTCACTTATGCAAATTATGCAATTTTTCAGGAGAAACGTTGGAAAATTCAACATCTATATAATTCTTATAAAGTTCTGCTAGGCTATAGAAATAAAATGATAATATTTAAACTACAAACTTCATCAGTAAAAGCAAACATCTCTCTCGTCTCACTAATAAAAACTATTAAAAAATGTTTTTCTCATACGCAGTTCAGTGTTAAAAAAATTGCATAAGTGACTTTATAGCACCGTATGTGCGATATAATTATATAAGTAAAAAACTAAGTGAAACGATAGATCAAACGAGAGAGAAAGAGAGCGAGATAGTAGATGATCTGACCTCAAACGCTATATTCGCATTATCGTGCATTCCAAACACTTCGGGGACTTCGATCACGGGCAGAGTATCCATGTACTCTTTGTATGCTTCTAGTTTATCCGCTCTGGGGCAGTAATATCTACCAGACTGCGAGTATACATAGCCGTCCTCGAGCGTCGGGGCCGAGAAGAACAATTTCAAGATGGTTGTCAAACAACGTTGGTCCCACATGTCGGTCACGCGGCCGCCGTACGTTATCTGACCTATTTATTCATTGAACAACCTTTATTTAACTCACTTGAACTTGTGAAAGTAACGTTTACTTTTTAAGCTAGATAAAAATATATTAGTGCGATGAATGAGTAGTGAACGTTAATGATCCTAAAGATATTGCATGAAAGAGAGTAACAACATTCGTGTTAATACTAGCAATGATACGCTTAAATGATCTTTTAATAGAGCTTTGGGTAAGACTTATGAGCGTTTGAGCGTCCGATTTATGTATAGGAAATGAATTCAAATTTATTGTGTAGACATTAACTTGTGATATACTCCAGCGCGTCCCACGGTATGTGTCCGTCGGCGCAGAACATTTGAAGATTGAGCATGGCGCATTCCCGGTCGCTTGTATTGAATTCGTATGTAATATTCCAACCGAGCGGACCAAACTTCTTTCGTTCCTGTATTATAGCATGAAACATGCAAATACCGAATAGCATTGTTCGCCAATCCTGACCCAGAACTGAAAGTTTTTATTACGATTCAATCGAATTAAAATTACGATTTAATAATTAAAAAAATAGTTGATGGTGCTTTTTATTTATCTACCATGATTTTCAAAGAAGTCCTCTTCCATTTCTATAAGGGCCCTTTTGACGTTAGCCTTTAATCCCTTCGGTGGTTCGTTGGTGACCTTAACAGAGTTTTGCAACACCGACACCGGGAATTTTGCGGTAGGCATTGAACTCAAGTACAGTCTGAAGTCTGAGTGTGGGGTTCCGTGCTCGCTTGCCAAATTGGCCACGATTACTTCTAGACTTAACATCCAGGAGGCTGCTAAATGACAATTCTGCGGGAATACATCTTACTGTATATATGTAACAAAATAAAAACTTCTAAAAAAAAAATTGGTTCTCTTCTTGTTTGTACATTTAAAGTAACTAGAGGTCCCGCAGTAGTCGAAGTTCGACTATAATTAATTGGAATTGTAAGTTTGTACACTATTGTATTTTATACTTCTTTAATCACAAATTTCGCCAAGACTATACTATAAAAAATATTAACAAAGGCAAACAATATTTAATCTATTCTTAATTTGACAACAGGCGTCAAGAACAACTTTGACAATAAATAGTATGCATGTGTGTGTGCGTCAAATACATGGTAGGTATGTAGTGTGTGTAATGTTTTCTTTATTGATTTAACGTATCATTTATGGATCATTTAAAAAAAATATTAGCATTATGCACTTCTTCTCTACATTCTCTATTAGTGTGGAAAATTTCATACTCCTCCGTCCGCGCAATTTTCGTAAAAAGGGATACAAAGTTTTGGCTTCACGTATTATTTAAAGTAATTGAAGTACATACATCGGCCTAGTTGATTGATGTTCCATTTGTTAATTACAAAAATAATTTCGTTGGAGTTTATTTGTGGTTGTCCTTTGTATTTTAATCGCTAACTTAAAAAAAATACGATAAAGTACATATAATTACTATATGCTTCTTCAAATTGAAAACAATAGTTCGTTGACGCAGTCCATAAAGAGAATGCCGTTACCACCATCAGACAGGAGGTCGAACCCTCAATAGTATCGTATAACGACTGTATCTCCCTTCAAACCCAAACGCAAGCCTGTTTCGCAGCAGAGTTAGGCCAAGCGATAGATCTACCCGTGTTTGATCTTAATACGCCTAATCACCAGTTCAACCTAGTTTTATTCAAAGTACTATTAAAAACAGAAGAGCATTGAAGCTGCTAATACACGTAATTTACCCAAATTATATTAATCACTGTTGGTTAGCGATTTCGAAACGTACCTATCCCTAAAAAAGTAAGTCATTAGTCAATTAAATTCGCATCAAAGTCGACTTGCCTGTAAAAATATCCAGTCCCCTTTTGGTTTAGCATTGTTAATCATTTTCTCAGCAACCGGTCCCTGACCTTGCCCTAATGATATAGAATGAAGACGGTCCCGCATACCCATCTCGGTTGCAAATTTCTGGAAGGCTCCAAATGGATCTGATCCCGTGCTCAAGACAAAGACCAATGGAATCGCACAGTTAGTATCTGCGTATCTGAAAAATAATCATTAAATCGGGTCCTTAAACAAGCTAACATATATATAGTTCGAAGAATTACGCTCGGTTTTATCTAGAAATACAAATTTTGTCCGTAGTACGTAACTCAAGTAATGCATTACATAGTTTTGATATACATTGTCTATTTCTACCGTGAAGCAGTGATGCGCTTCGGCTTGAAGGGTGGGGCAGCCGTTGTAACTATACTGAAACCTTAGAACTCATATCTCAGGGTAGGTGGCGCATTTGCATTGTAGATATCTATGGGCTCCGGTAACCAGGTGGGCTGTGAGCTCGTCCACCGATCTAAGCTATAAAAAAAATAAAATGCTGCAAAGAAAATAAAATCAAATTGTAGATCGGTTAGATGTTTTTCATAATCTTTCGTGCTTTTCTTTATTACTCTTAAACCTTGCACTTGATGGTGAGTGGTTACCATCGCTCATGGACGTCTGCAATGCCAGGACAATTGAGGCCGTCAGCGCAAAAGTGGCCTAGGCTTTCCATAGTTAGTATGGAGGCTTGAATTTTCATGAATTTGAATTTGAGTAGACAAAAAAGCAATACGCGCAAAAAATAAAGTTTACAAAGCTATCTGTTATCTATGGGTAAAACTATGGATAGGCCGGTTTTGCATCAAAATTTACTATATCTATACTCATCACTAATATGTATATAAATCTACAGTGGTTTTTACGGATGTTCTGTTATAGCTACTGAACCAACCATCCGATTGACTTGAAACTTGGTATCCATGTAGAAAATACACGTACTTAATGGATAGACTATTTATACGAGTGTTGGACACCCTACACCAGTTGCGGGGGCTTTAATGATGAGAATCTTTGTGGAGGTGAGAAATAATAATGTTAATTTTAAATGCCCAGCGAAGCGGACGGGTACAGTTAGTTTCAAATAAATTCCAATATACATCATATAAGCTTAAATATAAAAAAAATGTGGGTTCGGCCACTTTTACGCTGATGGCCTCAATTAGGGGCAAGCCGTTGCCTGACGTTGAGTACTCTCCGCAAACCACGTTTGAAGAAGGACATGTCATAGCGCTCGGAAACGCCGTCGAGGGGAGTTTATTCCAGAACCGAATAGTACGTGGGAGAAAATTGCCCATATAGTATATAAATAATAGTTTAAACAAACTAACAATATACGCTTTTATAGAAAATCCAACTAAAAAAATAGAAAATAAAATAAATAAATAAAGCGTGGGGTGCTTTTCAGGGTATTATCAAAATAACCCTTCTACTCATATCTGTTCATAAAATATTTATAACTACTAATACTATGCACGCCACGCTTTTTTTACAATAAAATCATTTTTTCTTACACTTTTTATTTCAAATTTATTAAAATTTATTTTTAATTTTTTAGTTGAATTTCAAATTTTCTCAATTTTTTTTAAATATTGATTTGTCATCGGTCCTAAATAAGTATACCTAATTTCGAGTTAATCCGACGTTTTAAAGGGGGTCAAAATCATGTTCAAAGATTCCGTTATACACTAACATACATAGGTCTGAAGCTAACAAAAGCGCATTAAAAAGAAATTTGCTCTTTCGGCGGACGGTGCGATAGTTAATGGTAATAGTGTTTATCATAGTTGCACGTGCTTTGGTGAGTGGTATTTAACATCTACGGGACCTGAGAGATAATCCGTGATGTGACGGGTACTTATTTGTCCATACTCATCAATTAAACATTAAAAAGTATTAATATGAATTTAATAAGGACGTACAATGTATTTAGTTGGACGGTTGGACTTTCGATGAACATGTGACCCAAGCTAGTGCTAACATATTGAGCGATCGCAAACACCAGTTTTTCCTCTTTCAAGCATTTTAAAATCATTAATTTCTCAAACGAGGACAACTTTTCATCCCAGTTAATTTTCGGTGGAGTTTTGTCGTTGTTGTTCACGTGAATATCCTAAAATAAATGTTTATTAATTATATAAAAGTATCAAAAATATAATATATAAAAAAATTCAACAAATAAACTCACCACATTGAACGAGCCTATTGTTATTGGTATTCTCCTCAGACAGTCCGACACCAGGCCTCGGAAATTTTCATTGGTCTCGTCCAAGTGATGAACGGCGAGCCACATTTGATCGCTAAGTGATTCAATATTAGGCTTTTTGGGCGGTACCTTCAGCGACAAAAATGTTTCATATAATTTTCTTAATGTATTTTTTATAATGAAATACGTACTTAAAAAATGCAAAATTATTATTTGCGTAATTACTGGTGGTGGGACCTCTTGTGAGTCCGCAAGGGTATGTACCACCACCCTGCCTATTTCTGCCGTGAAGCAGTAATACGTTTCGGTTTGAAGGGTGGGGCAGCCATTGTAACTATACTTGAGACCTTAGAACTTATATCTCAAGGTGGGTGGCGCATTTACGTCCTAGATGTCTATGGGCTCCAGTAACCACTTAAGACCAGGTGGGCTGTGAGCTCGTCCACCCATCTAATCAATAAAAAAAAGCAATATTACTAAACGTATAACTGACAGTACCACTTTAGTTCCTGCCGGTCCTCGTAGTACGAAATTCCACTCGTCCATTGTGACTAAGCCGTCGTTCAGGTATACAGCCATGTTCAACAGAAAGCTGAAAACCAGCTTGTGTCTTTCGAAGAGCCCTCGCGAAACATTACGATATACGTTCAAGGTGATCTCTCTATGGAGTATTTCAAGGCGGGTTTCGAGTAAGTCGCATTTCTCACTTTTCTCTATAACTGCATTGAATACCTAATAATAAATAGACTGATAAATAAATAAATAAATAGAAAATCTGCTATACATTTGAAGCTGTTAATATTTGAACAAATGTAATTCTAGAGTGTATTTTTTTAAATTTTAAAGTTAAGTAGGTCTTCAAACGAGCGAACGAATCAAAAATGGCGTTCAAATTAATTTACAATTAATAAATTTTGTTTACAAAACGCGTTAAAGTGCGTTGTTATTTTATAAAACGGGCACAAGAGAACATTATCAAGTAACCTGATTGAAGTACTTGAGTGAGAACTGATACATAGGATCGATGTCCGCTAATTGGGCCACTGCGAAGTAAAGTACCGCGCCCCTTGTCGCTACGGTCCGGTACTTCTCTCGCGCTGCGGATATGTTTATTTCGGTCGCCTCGGTTTCTTCGAGACGAGCATTAATTATTTCAGAGGTTTCCTTATTAGAAAAAAAAACTACAATTTAGAACAATAACAATGCGAATTTTTAGTTTTCTTTTTTTAAATTCATATTTAACCTTTTTACGGATATAGATAAAATAATAAAAACATTAAAAAAGAACAATACGAATTTTTAGTTTTCTTTTTATAAATTCATATTTAACCTTTTTACGGATATACGATACGATATGATATGATCACGTGATGAATGGCTTTAAACTAAACATAGGAGTAGAATCTTTAAACTCAAGTAATATGCTAGCCAAAACAAACATAAAAATTATATTTGTTTTAACAAAACCGATATTAACAAAATACCTTGAAATTATCGTCAATGTAACTGAAATTAAATAATTAAAGATAATTCAAAAAATACTAATTAGTTCGTGATAGAAATTAAATACCACACGAGAAGCATCAGCTCTCAAATATAAAAAAAAACACTAGCAAAATCAGTTATCTTAGAAAAAAGATCTAAGGTACACTAAGAAATACACAGTCGATTTGATGATATCCCAATCGGTAATAGAATGAAAGTAATTAGTAATAAAATTTGTCGGTTATTTTCTATCAGGTTCGTTTAGAAAGGCCCTTTATATTTTAAAGGAAGATTCACCTTGCTTTCGTTAAGTGTCTCTATGAGTTCTTCGTCGTCCAAAATATTACCAGACGACGCGTACAAAAGTCTGAGGATTTTATCCTCGATTTCTAGTAATGTCGCCTTGTCCGCGTTGATGCGCACGATTAGTTCAGTGCGAAGAATTTCCAAGTCGGGTCGTTCCAGTCGCACTACATCCCTAGAATTATACATATCGATTAATTTTCAAACACCCAAAAAAACACTGTTTACTGTGCAATGTATAAAATGCGCACAATTTTTGTATTTAATTTTTTGAACGTCCGTCCCAAAGATTACTTGAACTATTGACAATGATTACGTAATTAGTATTTAGATTAATTGTAAAGAGACGACGCACATTAAAATCGTTTTTATTATTGATACTAAATCGATACGAAAAGGGCACGTGTAATTTGAGAGAGGATAAAAGCACATATTTTTTTTGTAGATTTCAATGAAAGTAGACGAATGATATAAAAGATAATGTGGGTTGACATTTAAGACTTACGCTAACAATTGATCCTCGAGGCCAGATAGTGTGACCGTAAAGTTAACAAGGGTGACTTGTATGCATATCTCCGGTAAATAGTGGGGATTCGCTAATTTCGTTGTCATATACAAACGGAAATTCGTATCGTATTCAATGTCACTGTCACCTAGATGTATCAGAAGTCGTCCTGCCTACAAAACCAAATACCGGCTTAATTTATCTATTAAGAGAAGAATCCTAAGTTTTAAAAGAATCTAATTTTTTTTTCTGGTGGTAGGACCTCATGTGCGTTCGCACGGGTAGGTACCACGATCCTGCCTATTTTTGCCGTGAAGCGGTAATGCGTTTCGGTTTGAAGTGTAGGGCAGCCGTTGTAACTATAAGCTCCTTTTTTTTTATTGCCCTTGTAGGCAGACGAGCATACGGCCCACCTGATGGTGAGTGGTTACCGTCAACCATGGACTTCAGCAATGCCAGGGGCAGAGCCAAGCCGCTGCCTACTAACTCTTATCTTTACTACTAGCTCTTATCTTTAAGGTGGGATGCGGCATTTACGTTGTAGATGTCTATGGGCTCCGGTAACCACTTAACATCAGGTGGGACGTGAACTCGTCCTCCCATCAAAGCAATAAAAAAATCGCACTAGTCATAATATATAGCTTAAACATACTCAATGTTTGATTCTAGAATAAATAGAAGTTTAAGATTCACAACATTCATCATCATGAGTACCTGAAGGAAAGTCTGTTTCAATAGGACGGGTGACAACGTGGCCTCGAGCGTCTCCCCCAGATCTTCAATAAGCATGGGCCAGCCAAGTCGTATACAGTTCTCCAGAATACGTACATATCCCGGGTCATTCAGTTTAGTTATCTGAAGACCGTTATCTCTCTCCATGTTTTTAATCCAACGGTTGGCCTAAATTCAGTGTTTTATTAATTTAATAATCTAGTAATTTATCAAAATGAAATAGAATTTTATTTATAGTCTTTAATTAAAAATATTTGTCTGAAAAAAATCATAGAAAAAATGCAGCACAATTTATTTATTTATTAAATAAATATAACCTAATATGTACCTCACCTGGCGTTGTGTGATATCGGAGCTTATAGACATCTCAATACAAATACATACATATATATGTATATATCGCAAATAGTACTGTAGTACCCATTTTGTTATAACCGATTTTGGATAATAAGCAACGAATGTTATATGGAAAATATATTCCTCAATTCGGAACGTGTGTATTTTAATGATTCGCTTGTCAACAAAAACTGTCTTGAAAATGTATCACGGTTAATTATTTCGAATTTCACAAAAAGCATAAAATTATGTAATATGAATTGAATTACCACATTTACTCTAATTTAAATCAATTGAAATCAACGCGGAATGTCATTAAAACAGCGGTGGCAGAGTTAAAAAAATATGATGTTAAGAAATTAATTTCTATTTATTAGTATAGTTAATTAAACTGTATATATGGTTTACTATAGAAATATAAATATTTTAAATGTCGTTTCTTTGTTTTTGCAGTATAGTGTAATAATAGTTCAGTATGTAATTGATAGAAAATAAAATAGTTTGTTTTTACAGAGGAATGTTCTAAAGTCTTATTGGAAATAAAAAAAATACAGTTAGAATAATTTAGTTTTTATATGTGTGCTGATGCGTGACCAGTCTAGTAGCTGTGGTATATCGATGGCACGCACACTAACATGGTGCTCTGCGAGGAGGCCCTTATTAACGTCGCTCGGTAAGTGCCATCTGAACACGTTCGGCGAACCTAGTATAACCTACCTATCTTAGTAACTTGACTAAGATAGGTAGGCAAAAAAAAGAATCATCTAAGTGTCGTCTTTCGGGATGGGATGGAATGGGATACGGTTGGCCACGGGACTTTCGTTTCGAGTAGCTAGCGAACTTGTGATTTTCTATATGATTTAGATTAATGTGTCTGTTACTTTATGAAATATGTTAATTAAAGCAACCGTTTCCGAGTCAGAAACCATAATTACGTACTCAACAAAATAATATATCTTGAGCACGTAATCTAAAGCGAAGACAGTTGATATAAGCTTCGTAGAAAACAGTGGACGCGGGCGTTAGGTTTTATTTGTGTTACACTGCGGGCAGTCCCAAAGTTCAAGGCACTCATACAAATGAATTCTCTAAGGTTTTTTTGTATTGCTTAGGTATAGGGGGGGTGGACGAGCTCAAAGCCCACCTGGTGTTAAGTGGTTACTGGAGCCCATAGACATCTATAACTTAAATGCGCCACCCACCTTGAGATATCCATCCGTCAGAGAACACAAATAAACATAATTAAATTTATCGTTATAGCAAACACTATTTTCATTACAATTGGACTTTCAGACGCGTGTATCCCGTTATTATAAACAACAGTAAAAACTAATTTCAACATACTCACTTGTTCCTGAGGGTCGATCGTAAGAGGCCAACGACCCGCCCTAGTTACCAATATACCGTTCTCAGTCGATATTGCATCCCGCGGAAGCCCTTGAGAGTTCCAAGTACGAACAGTATACGAGTCTGCCATCACTAATATTAAGCTGGTGAACCAAATGCGATTATTTCGAAGTTTCGTTAAGACCTAGTCTGAAAGCTAGAGTGCTATTATGGAGGTTCTGAAAGTGCACTCTACTTTATTTGCTATGGTATCGCAATGTGACTTGAAATATTTTCATGCCAAACAGATATTTTCACTTCATTATTTTATTTACGACGTCGAACTTAAATCGAACGATCGCAAACCAAATATGATCACTCAGCTCGTAGATTTTTTTTTTATGTTTGATATTTATTATTAACATTGCATACAATTATGCTGTCGTTTTTCGCAGTGAAAACTATGTGTTTGTTTTATTTTGAATGGATTAATCACTATTTGAATTGAAATATGACAGTTATTCTAGATCAAACCTAGATAGAGGAATTTAATTAATTTCAAACGATATTATTACTCGAAGGTATTTGAGGAAGGTATTTCCAGCTCCGAGCATTCCGCAATCCACTTTAGTTCCAGCTCGCGTCGATAATGCGACGGGAACGCGCCAAAGTATGCGATGCATCCAGATGCGACAATGATATCACCGGTCGTGCAATGAAGTTGTTGTGTAGCCGCCTGTATAATGAGTTTAATTAAACGTTCTTCGTATAATATTTATTAAAAGTGTTGGTTCAATTTCTCAATTTAAATAACTCAAACGCGAATAAAAAACCTTTGCGCACTATTCATGTTATTACTATATTATGCAGCATGTATAATTTTGACGTCATAGTTGACCACGTGATCAGAACGTAGCGTTTTATGATTTTTTTTTTATTTTTCGAAAAATACATATTATTATGTAGTTAATAATAAAAATTCTAAGGATTCTCTTTATAATTTAATTGTTCTTCGAGTATATTATAACTTGAAGTTATGAAAATTATGAATCGATTCTTTTTAATTATGTTTACATTATATATAATTTTTATGTGACAATTGAAACATTTCGAATTACTGGGGTATTTTGAATATAAAGGGGTTTTCATTAAAATTGCTTGAAGCTATCTCTTGTATAGTTGAATCTATTCAATGTCAAGAATAATGATGAATGTTTATATTAAGGTCTATGGCGCTTGAAAATTTTAGTATCAGATCAATGCGATATATACCTTAACGCTCTCTTCCCATCGCGTTTTCTCATCGGCTAAAGCTTGAGTCAGCTTACCGGCACGGGACAGGCGCGCCGCTGCTAAGTCAACATCTGCTTGGAGCTTTAATCGTTCATCTTCCACCGTCTAGAATATTTGAACAAAACAAATAAAAGCTCTAAAAGGTTTTCTTATTCAAGTATAATAAATATTTTATAGATGGTTTCAAATATACTAGACATATATCAAGAGGTGAAAGGACAACTAAAGTGGCGGATGAAAGGCGATTGCATGCAGCAGAGATGCGAATGTTGCGATGGATGTGTGGAGTAACGAGAATGGATAGAATACGTAATGAATATGTTAGAGGAAGTCTGAAAGTGGCACCTGTGACAGAGAAGCTGAAAAGTGCGCGTTTGGGATGGTATGGACATGTGATGAGACGAAATGAAAATGAGGTTGGTAAGAGAATGTTAACTTTGAATGTGGAAGGATATAGATGAAGAGGATACCTAGGAAGAAATGGATGGATTGCGTGAAAGATGATGTGGGTAAGAGGGGAGTGAGCGAAGAAATGGTTAATGATAGAAGAGTATGGAAGGAGAAAACATGTTGCGCCGACCCCAAGTGACTGGGAGAAGGGCAGGATAATGATGATGAATGATGATATAAAAAGGTAAAAGACTATTTGGTTTAAGCGACATTTTTGCAACTTTACAGGAGAGCCATTTACAGTTTAACATTTTTGAAAAATAGAACAAAAAAATCGTCATCAATCATCAGCTATTTGAATGGAGTAAGCTTAAAAGTTCAATTAAAAACATCGAATTGTTGAGCCTAATACCAAATAAAGCGGACCTTTAATTACAAAGATAATTGTAACGTATTAAGCGAAGTGTCACTAAAACCCAAATGTAGCCTATCACCCCTCGATATATATTTTACTAAATCAATATAGGCTTATGGATATCCATGGGCTGCGGTAACCACTTAAGATCAGGTAGGCCGTGACAATTTTGTGAATTATTTATTGGGTAGATGGGACGCGTTCAACCCTTTGCTAAGTCCGTGAACAACTATAATTCTACACGTCAATTCGGAAACAGGCACAGCCCACTGAGTTTCTCGCCGGATCTTCTCAGTGGGTCATGATTCCGATCCGGTGGTAGATTCAGCGAAGCACTGCTCTTTCTTGGGCAGTTATTAGCAAAGTCTCCCAGGCTGAGCCCCGTGAGCACGATTATATGTTCAGTGAAGGTAGCGTAGCCCCACGGAAGTCACTAGCAGTAGATAGGAAAAAATATCTCTACAATTGTTCTACAACACTTACTTTCAGCTCGTCCATCATCTTCGCCAGTTGTGCTTCAATAGCTTCTACTTCCTTTTGTTTAGCTCTTAGCACGGCCATAACACTTTTAAGAATGGCAGCGGCTTCTTTATGTCTAAAAGTTTAATGAAAATTTGAAAATTGTTTTGTAATTTATCAATTACTATTGGTAATAATAATTTATACTAATATATAAATCTACAGTGGATTTTACGGATGTTCCGTTATAACTACTGAACCATGCATCCGATTGACTTAAAACTTGATATCCATGTAGAAAATACATGTACTTAATGGATAGGTTATTATTTATACGAGTATTGGACTCCCTAATAATAATGACAATAAATAATAATGTTAATTTTAAATGCCCAGCGAAGCGCGCGAGTACGGTTAGTGTTATATAACAATCAGCTAATTTGAAAAAAAAAACTTTTTGACAATTCAAGGACACAATGTGTCACATTTTCATTAACATATTTCTGAAGGGTGTACAAAATTTCATACGTTCAGCGATCGTCACAGTTATAGGTGATTGGGATTCGCTAATTAAAAATGTAAGGATATTTACTTTAATATTTTCGGTTCCACAACTCTGAAAACTTTAGCGTACATATCTATTGCTTGCACCCACAGAACCATTGAACGACAAACCTAAAAATAGACAAAGCCATTTTAATTAATTCAACTTTAGTTCTTTCAAAATCAAATCATACAAGAGTTACGTTAAAATTTACTGAATAAAGTACCTTCGAAACTTTAACGACAGTATCAGGGTTGAAATCTTTGTGCGTGAGATACACTTTAATCTTTTTCAGAGTTGCATCAGGAATATGATCTTTATCATAGTCTGCTAATTTACCAATGAAATTCACATCCGCCAACAGCTTCTTGGTCGAGTCCCAGTCGGGCCTATTCAAATAAAATTTAATTTTCATAGGTTCTTCCAAAAATACGGTTGAAATAAGAAATTTATTGTTAGGTAATAATCATACGGTAACTTTACAGACGAATCCCTATAAAATATTACGAACCTTAAATTACACAGAGTAGCCTCTCAAGGCTCCCTGTCTAGACATGGAATTTTATTTATTATTAATTCCGAAATTCTGTACATGATGAAGTTAGATAGAATGTCTGTTTGTCAAAGCGTAACCGATTGAAAGTTTTTCTATTGTCAAGGAAGCGAGAAGCCGTTATGTACTATCTTAATTTATTGAAAACTGAGTAAATAGTGGTGCAAAAATCGACTCTTGGATTCTTTTGTGTCAGTCTAGTACATTATACTCTCCATTATACTCTTTATTTTCTATCGTTTGCATTTTTTTTTAACAATACATGTATATAAGAACCTGAAGATATCTGGTTTATTATGTCCATTTCTCGTCTTGACATATACATAAAGTAAAACCACAGATATATCTAAGAGTTTGTACTAACTTGACTCCCATCAAAATACAAACAGGCTCCATAACAAAGCGAACTAAAGCTGGAGGCTTTTGGAATGCTTTCAATTCATTTATGTCTGCTTTATTGAGAGCTTTCAGGGCGTTTTGAGCTGCCTCCATAGCTGGCATTGCTAAAGCGAGATCTGCTTTTGCTTCGTCTGCAATCTCTTTCACTTCTTCGGCTTTTATCTAAAAAATTAATATATTTCTCGTAGCTTCACCCAACACGAAATATAAATGATTCATATCAATAAATGTACCTTAGCCTCAGCTTCGTCTTTCATAACTGCTTGTTTAACTTCGTCAGCAGCTTTCTGTTCAATTTTAAGTCTTTCTACCAAAGCGATACTTTCGGCCGCTTTGCGTGCCAGTATTGGTTCCATTTCGCGAACCTGTTGTTCCATCACTCCAACAACGTCGTATGTTTCATACAATTTCTAAACACGAATATTGTCTTACTTCTAAGCTTCTATTCTACACAACATTACTTTTGTTTGGGGGCTATCACGATTCTGGGTTATATCAAGTTATATTCCAGAGAGGTCAATGAACAGCGCTAAAAGATCACGTGAATGAAGTCGTCGTAGCCTAAAGGAGAAGACGTTCGGTGCATTCGTGTTGAGTGATGCACCGATGTTCGAATCCCAGGCGGGTACCAATTTTTCTAATGAAATACGTACTCAACAAATGTTCACGATTGACTTCCGCGGAGACGGAATAACATCGTGTAATAAAAATCAAACGCGCAAAACCTCTTGTGAGTCCGCACGGGTAGGCAGCAATGCCCTGCCTATTTCTGCCGTGAAGCAGTAATTCGTTTCGGTCTGAAGGGTGGGGCAGCCGTTGTAACTATACTGAGATCTTAGAACTTATATCTCAAGGTGGGTAACGCATTTACGTTGTAGATGTCTATGGGCTCCAGTAACCACTTAACACCAGGTGGGCTGTGGGTTCGTCCACCCAACTAAGCAATAAAAAAAATGTCTCAATATAATTGAAAATCATAAGGTCCGTACAGTGTAAGGGAAATAAAAGTATTTATAATGAACATTCTAAATTATCTACGGGCTCGATTTAAGCAAACCTGTAATCCACATGAAATTCTGTCTCGTCCTCTAATTATTTGCTGTTGTTTCTTATCGAGCAGCGCTAAATACAGCTTCAACAAATCAAGGTAGCTGCTCGGCGTAGTGTAGAAATACCGCCTCATTTCCATGTATAGCCGGTCAGTCATCATATCCACATTCTAAACAAGGTCATTGAGATGTTATTTTATTTTTTTAATAATCGTTATTATTAGTTAATTTGTATATATATAACCTGATGCATAGTGACGCAGAGTTTAGATATTTTAGTGATTATTTCTTGGTTGCCGAGCGGCTGGAGGCATTGGTGCGCGACCGACAATAAAGCTTCAGGAGGCCATTTCGTGAACCAATCTATCGTGCAGCAATTAACTAAGGACGGAAACATCCGGCACCGTCGTCTGTAGAATAAAAAATAAAAACATTTATTTTGCCTTCAGTTAGCCCTAAATATTATTATTAAATCTTAAACAAAAAACTAACCTGAACGCTTCTCCTACAGGGCTCATGCAGATGCAAAGGTGCAGCTTCCCCCTAACTCGGTTAATGAAGAAATAATAGACGCCGTCCCTATCTGAGGGATTGACTCCACTTTTCGCTGCTTCAGTTCGACATCCAGTCTGTACCTGCTCGTATGAATCGCCTTCAAAGAGATTCGGCACTTCACCTGACCAATTATTATTCACATTATGACCTTGACATTGTGACATTAAAGAAGTCTTTTGAACTTTTAATGTAATAGTAAGGTAATAGAATGTCGAGGGCAAAAGATCTCGCGGACGATCTCCAACACGATGGACCGACCTCATAAAATCTGTGACACACTCCAATATAAACGACTGCTCTCACTCTGCGAAACATCGTGCCACATGGCGTTGCATCGCGAGAGCATCGGTATCGTAGGATCCGACTGATGCATGACCACGACCACTCTGTCAAGAGTGTACAAATAGGAAGAAATAATGTAGGCAATATATAAACGAGGTTCAGTATTTTCTCACCAGAATTCAACAAATTATTTATATCTTCCAAAAATTCTTCCTTCGTTATCTGCGTGTCCGTAAATAAGAAAACGGTATCTTCACAATTAACACCGGCCCTCATATACATCATTCGAAGGTCATCGTGAAATTCTGGAGTATCATAATTTCTCTTTAACTCCATGCCCAAACATCTAAATTGAAAAGCAATTATAATTATAATGTCAATGAACAAATTTGTGAAAATAAGAACTCGATACAAATACTGACTTGCATTCGTTGACATGTCCAGCAAGGGTAGCCACACTGCGTCTGCCTGATCCCCCGGGACCAACCATGAGACAATGCCCACGTTCGGCTCTGAAAACCCTGGCCACTCTAACCACATGTTCAACAGCGTCTTGAAAAAGAACTAAATGCATTTCAGCTCGAGCAGTTGAATTGTATTCATCCAAATATTCCTGTGAGAACATTAATATTGATATACCGATGGTAAAGTGTCCGCGACAGTATGAAATCGCTCTTAAGAAAACCATTTTTAAAAAACGCTTTTATTTTCTTTTTTATAGTGCTAAAGAAAGTAGGTAACCCTAATGAAAATAAGAATATTGTGAACAATAGTAATATAAAGTAGACTGAAGTGAATACCTCAATCTAACGACACATGTTAGGTAATAGTTGCTTTTGTATAAATAATAATAAGTGATCGACGGCTTTGTGAGACTTCGTTGTAAATACGTAAACACAGTCTCCAATACTGTTACTTATTTTATTTCTTTGTTCCCAACATTGTATAAATCGGAAACCCTGTAGGTATTTTACGCAATAATTATGTTTTCGAAAAATGTATTGGAACGTCGTATATTACAAATAGTGAATTTGCCAAATGAACCAGCTGACCTAGCTTGGATTCGAGTATTACTATTGAGTTTGTAATGTTGATGCAAAATTTTTATTAATTCATAATTAATGCACGTATTTTATACTTTAAGTCGATAACCGGCAACAGGCCTCTTTGCACCGCATAGTACAGAAAACCATTTCGAAGGCCATCTAACTGTGTTAACGAGCCAAAGAAGTTAGTTAAATCTATTCATGTAATTGAATTTAAAAAAAATCATAATAATAAGTACAAAATAATTCACCTTCAATACAATCATGAGCTTAGAGATGTCTGGAATTTCTTGGTATGTTCTATTCTCTTTGGGTACGGATGAATTGAGAAAATCGCCGAACAACAACAGAGGCGGATGTTCAATGATCGGTTCATCGGGAACACTTAAAATAGGAGTTTGGAAGTTCTTTTCACACACTGAAGCCATTAGATGATAAAAATAACTCTTATCCTGTATATTTATTAACCGGTCGTGAAATACACGAAGGCATTCATGATAGAACAATCTGAAATAGGTATCAATTTTATGAATAAGAAATATTTTTTTGCTATTTTTCGAAACAAAACAGAATCTATGAATAGTTTTATACAGGCGTGTTAATTGAGATCATTCTAGAAAACTGATACAAGTGTTTTGTAACACGAAAAACTCATGTTTGACAGTTAGTAATGTTCTAATGTTTTTAGTGTCGCATAAACAATAAAAAATTACTAAGGTACAGGCTCTAAGGACTTGATGACCAAGGGAATTGGCTATCAGCTGCTATCGTGTTGCCTCATTACGTTGGTGGTAGATGCTCGAAGGGTCTACGTTCTGATCAATTTCTGTCCCGGATACAGTGATCTTACTATTGTTATTGCGTGACTCGAGGTTGTTTACGGTCGGTTATCTTTATTAAAATCACAGTATTCATGATTTGGATGGAAGTGTTTGCTGATGTATGAGGTATTTGCAAAAGTATTTTAACACAAAATCCTTGGTTGGAGTCATATATCGGGACGTTGTCTTACTTAATATCTAAAAGTTTTTTTAATTGCATAGATGGGTGGACGAGCTCACAGTCCACCTGGTGTTAAGTGGTTACCGGAGCCCATAGACATATATATCGTAAATGCCGCCACCCACCTTGAGATATGAGTTCTAAGGTCTCAGTATAGTTACAACGGCTGTCCCGCCCTTCAAACCGAAAGGCATTACTGCTTCACGGCAGAAATAGGCAGGGCGATGGTACCTACAGGTGCGGACTCACAAGAGGTCCTACCACCAGTATATATGTATATCAGGATATAAATATTTTGAATTTGTTAACCTCAGCATTCCTTGTGGAGATCTCATATAGGCCGCTTGTGCTTGCAAAACACCCTGCATAGATTTAGATAAATCACGTAGATTGAATACGTAATGAGACTTTGCGGGCGTTGGTAATAATTCAGCGCAAATCTTAAGGTAAACTTCGACAGCGGCATTGACGATAGATTCTCCAAGGACCGAAACTTCGGGTACAAAATCCTCCATGTGCCCTTTGAGGATTGCCTAATACCAGAAGACATACAAAATCAACGTTACAATCTCTATTGTTCCAAAACTATTGACTGTTCAAATTAATTGTGTTTTCAATTTATAGTGTATAGCATTTACGCAACTTATTATACAAGGATAACTATTACGAGAAAAGCATTACGAAAATTTTGAACGAATCACAAAAAGTATGTAGTGACTAATTACAAAATTATAATCTATACTAATATATAAATCTACAATGGTTTTTACGGATGTTCTGTTCTAACTACTGAACCATGCATCCGATTGACTTGAAACCTGGTATCCATGCAGAAAATACATGTACTTAATGGATATGCTAATTTTTATATGAGTGTTGGACTCCTAATAATAATGACAATAAATAATAATTTTAATTTTAAATGCCCAACGAAGCGGGCGAGTACGGCTAGTAGTCTTATATAATTTCAATAATACCAAGAATTAATTGTACCTTAAAGATAGTTTTCATTGCGTCCGCGTTAGGCGCAGCTATGTAAAGCATTGCGAAATGCCTCACGAAGCGTGCGGTCAGTGGATTCCTACCACCACCGGGAGGGGCACATGAACAAGATAGGACAACGTCTAATATATCTTTCCAGTACAGTTTGTCTCGATCGTATACTCCACCAAAGTCGAGAAATTGCCTGTTTCAAGTTAATTAAATTTAAACTCGATTAAAGGACCGCTATAGAGAAGCGACGATTCCCTAAGGATGTAGAATCACAATAGGATTATGTGTGTTATTACGGAACATTTTATATTGCTTTAAGTGGTTTTAAAAGAGTAATTATAAAAATCTAAAGACATCACAATATAAAGTCCAAGACGAGACGAGTATACGGCCCATTTGACGGTGAGTGGCTACCGTCGCTCAAAGACATCAGCAATGTCAGGAGCAGATTGTTGGGAATAACCCATTGTCTATCTGAACCTACCTAATAAGCTGTAGTTGAAAATAGCGTGAAAAATTTGTAAAGAAACATACCTCAACAATTCGATTGTAGGTTGAGCGCCATATACATCTAATTTGGGCATGTTCACATCGTCTATAAATATAATTATCTTCTTACCAAGCGGAGCTCCGATTGCTTTTCTGGGCCTTTTATCTAAGCGTAACTCAATAACCTCCTAGAAAGTCAAGAAAATAATTTTCTAAATATACAAGTGGACCTTTTCATGAACAGAAGATGAAAGGATTCATTGTGAATAATTAATAAGAAAGGCCCTGAACGTGTTCTAAAGGGCACTGGAATCGTGCTACTACTATCCTACGTGTTTCTGCCGTGATATTATTTATTTAATTAATTATTGAATAATAATATACAAAATTGTGCATCTTGATGTTCTCAAAAATAATTAATTGTAAAAGTAAGAGTTTCAGCACCTGCGTGCGAGGGCTGCTTGTTTGAGCCGAGAAATTCAATATGACCGGCACATAATATCCCGTCAACGACATTCTGTTTAGAATCTCGACCGCTATACACGTTTTACCTACACCTGGGAACGAAACGAGGTTAGTATTAAAAAAAATGCAAGAATAAAAAAATATTACATTCCAGTAGATTGGGAGGACTCGGGACACTTTCCAATTCCAACATAAACTTTCAGCGGTTTTAATACCAATAAATTTGAGATTAAAACGATTCCAGAGGCTTAAGTTTTCATATACGATGCATTATTATAGATAGTTCATTGAAAAATATACACAAAAACTTAAAAAACTAGCTTGACCTGATTCACCTTGGCTTTTGGGGTGAATCGAGTCACATATGGGGACAATAGTTTTTCGATAGGGGTGGTACTGCTTAGTTGTTAGGTAGGTACTTAAGTTTAGGTAATTAACTTTTTAATATCTTTAATCAGTTAGAAAACTCTGATGATTACATCAAACTTCTTCAAACTTCTTAAGCACTAAATAAAAATGCTTTATTATTCAACAAATTTAAATTTCACAAAAGCATTGTGATAACCAAGATTTGTCCCTATTCTACCTCTAGTCCCTATTCCACTCAATCTACGGTAGGTTACAAATATTCATATTTACCAGTGTTCCCGGTAAACATGACAGGTTTACCGGCACCGAGAAGTTTCTCGAATAAATATCCGTAGCGGACTGTGTCGATTGTAGGCACTAAAGTCTCGAAAAACGGCTTATTACAGTCGTATATGAATTCTGGAATGATCTCGGCCCACACTTTTAATTTACGTTGGCGCGTGTCCATGTACATGTCAAAGAAATTGAAACCCTGAGGGTAACTGCAATTGTAAAAGATAAACTACAGTGCTCACCACATAAATTTAAACTTAGTGTAAATAAAAATAAATAAATAAACTACGGTACAATCTCTGCTCTTGTGCTAATTAGGATTTTGTAAGGTGTGACATTTTGGAATATGCTGACTTTAGATTGAGACTTAAAATAACAGGTATATAGTTGATTTATGCGATTATAGCCTCTTACTTTGATAATAATCCAATTTAATAAAAATAAAAAAGATAAGAATTGTAGTTTTCAAAATAAAAATAAACATTCACTAACTATTCGGCTTCTTCGTATTCTTCAAATTGTCGTTTAATGACTTCTTCAAAGGATTGTCTATTCATTTCTAGAATGTTCCCGCCAATACACCACACATAACAAAATATGAAGCAATGAGCGATATAAATCTTCAACGCAGCTTTATCCGCAAATCGATCTCCGGGCTCTGCGAGTAGCGCACCCAGCAGGAAGCACTGCGCACTCACTTTGCTGATGTCCACCTGTATTAATGAAGCTTATTTTTATACCAAACTAGCTGTACTCGTCCGCTTCGCTGGGCATTTAAAATTAATATTATTATTTCTCACCCCCCACAAAGCTTATCATCAACTGGTGTAGGGAGTCCAACACTCATATAAATATTAGCCTATTCATTAAGTACATGTATTTTCTACATGGATACCAAGTTCCAAGTCAATCGGATGCACAGTTCAGTAGTTATAACGGAACATTCATAAAAACCACTGTGTTTTTTAGATTAGTATAGAAGTATAGATCATAAATAGCCTTAATCGTTTAAAGAGTAATGTTGTCTTTTTTTTGTCGCAATTTCATTTTGTTGCTTTTCGTACTGGCTTTGGGAGTTATGCTCTCGACCGCAAAGATCTATCGGGTGCTATTAAATTTTTAGAGAAAATATTCTGAGACTAACATCAAGTTTCACTGCAGAATGGCACGTATAAGCCTGACGGATTTTTCGGAGATTAAAACGGGTATAAGTTAAAACGGGTATAAGTTAAAACGAGCGGTGAAAGGCTATTAGGTTTAGGCGACATTTCGCTTAATACGCGACATTTATCTTTATTTGATATTAGTATCAAAAATTCGATATATTTATTTGAATTTCAATTATCTTTATCCCATTCAAATAATTGGAGAAGTTTATTTATTGTCATGATGTTTTTTTCAAATTTATACGGGGATTTTCTGATGGAGCGTGTAGAGTTTGCACTAAATAACGCCAAGCTAGATAAACAAATGCACGTTAACCTGTTTGATTCCAACACCACAATTGTAATTAACGTGGTCTAAGCCGACTTGCGTCATCTTGAACAGTTCGTATATAAAATCGGAATTCTCTTGATTGAATAGATTTTTTTCGACGCCCTCTTGTAGCCAAGAACGTACGAACGGCAAATATCCCATTTCGTTCGGATCGATATACACCATACCGCAACGTGAGACGGTGGCCGGTGATGCTTGAGCTAAATCAGCTACCTTTGAAGATAAATATTTTTTTAAAAGAAGAAAGCAACATATAATATGTATAATCAATCTAACATAACTTTTGCCGTGTACCTTGTAACTAAAAAGGCAGAATATGTTACACACAAAGCTTTTGAACTGATTTAACTTTAATTTAGTGGTCACCATTTCTATGAAAAATTTTCAGAGTACTATTTAACCATGTCTAGCATATCTTTTAGTTTAATGTTACGCTGATAACTGTAAAAAACCTTTGGCATTCATTCATGAATAGTAATTAATACTAGAAGACCTTGTCCTAGTATCTAACTACTGTCTACTATAATTGTTGTAGTGAACTATAGATTCACGTAAATTTTATTTTACCTCGAACACCATATGCACATAAGGCGTTAATTTGATCCGTTCGGAGTTAGAGAGACAAAGCATCTTATTATCGTCCAGTACAGTGTTCATGTTTTCAATCCAAACAGCGTCGACAGGGCCGTCGCAGATCAGCCATTGATGATCCGGGTTTAAACACTATGCACAACAAATTTTCGGGTATCTGCTTAGACTGTTAAAGGCCGTCTAGTTTTAAGTAGTTACCACGGAACATAATCATAAAAATATTAATTCTGCGCTTCATTGTGCGACATTAGGTCGTAGTCTGAATTCGAATTTGTCGAGACCGATGGAATAGTATAACTAACGGCTCTCTTGCCCTTCAAACCAGAAATATGACTACTCCAGGGTGCAAATGAACAGGACGACCGTACTGACCGGTACTAGCGCTCAAAATATACATCAAACACTACTAGTAGAAGAGCACTTTTATAATTAAATCGTTTACTTGAAACTGTACAGTACATTCTTTTGAAATAACCATACTCAACTGTATTGGAATAAATACAATTTTACCCTGAAAATCGGATCAGTGATGATACCTGGTTTCAAAGCGATTAACTATCAGAAATTCAGTTACATTTTTTTACTCAATGTGTAGTCACAGACCGCGTGCTATCAAATTAACTTAAATAGAAACAGAACCAATTCGTAAATCTATATAAATAGGTATGGAAAAATATTTATATACCATTCTCATTTTTTTGGTCATTGCACAATTATCTTATTTTTCTGAAGTATCAATTAAAAATCAAAAAGAAGGAAAATCAATGGAAAAAAATAATCTAAATCTTCTTGAGGTGTCAATAATTGTGTTTCGTTTTCGATAATTGGACCAACACTAGTAAGTACATGTGAGATGCTTAACAAATTTACTCACCTGAACTGCTGTTCTGAGACACAGTGGCAAAATACCATCATGCCATTCGAGTGTTTGGAGATTGACCTCTCCGTAGAGTTCGCCGATAGTTAGACTTTTCGGATTCATAATGTACTTGCGAACGGGTTGATATTGGGAGCCTTCAACACCGTTTTCGTAAAGCCGTGTGTACGTGTCACCTAGCACCTAAATCGGCAAATACTTTGTTAGGCCAAATCCTCAAATTACTATATTAATACTAAATGTTACTATCGCCAACATTATTACCTATATATAGCCTTTAATGATTTGAGACTTACATGTAGTACTACAGTTTTCCCTCCACCGGTCGGTCCCACTAACATAACGCCCCAACGCACTATCATCGTCTCGTGCAGTTGTATTACCTTTCGTATTTGACATATTTCGATTTGTAATTTACGCTCCAACATAATTATTTCTATAAAATAAAAATGGACATTGTTCGGCACTAGTACAATTGCTTTATTTAAAACGTTTTTAAATATTCTTAGTATTTTCAATATTTTCCCTAGGTAGTATTTTCTGTTTCAATATTTGCAGTATGGGTGTTGTGGAATATCTCCTATCCACAAAATCTGTAGAGTTATTACAGTCCGCAGACATCACAATCTATATTCTGATACTCTCCTCCAAATCTGAGTTTGAATTATATATAGTATATATATAATTATAGTATATATAAGCCACTTCTCAAAAAGGAACGAATTAAAATTAGTGATGGAACGCAACGCCAGACCATCAGTCATTACATATTATATTATTATGTTTAATTTCACTCGGGCGTCTATACGTAACATTGTAATCTACATCAAATTATCCTTACTGATGACATCTTCCATAACTCCGTAATCCCTGGCGGGAAGACTGACGCCAGGGAATAAATCAGACAGAATTCCGGCAAACAAAATTGCGTCTGCAGCTAAGAACTTAGGCAAGTTACTGTCGTTCAAGGCGCAGAGAAGCGTCATCTCCTCGTGTTGATCGGGATTAGCTCTTTTTAATGCGCCCGCCATTACCTTTAAGACAGCCAAATAATTAATAGAAAGATCTTGAAGAGAAAATAATGACAAAAAACGTTGGAAGTTCTTACAAGCACACTTTTAACAGCCCTCATTCCGAAATCATAATGGTCTTGCTTTGATAGTTGTTCACTAGACAACTTATACATTTGAACCATTTTCTTCGCTAGGCCTTTTGACGATTCAAAGCCTTCAGAGTACAGAATAACTTCTGCGATGAGTGCTATAGAAGTAAAAATTTATTTAATTAATAAATAATAATAATAAAAATTTAATTATTACTGGTGGTAGGATATCTTGTGAGTCCGCGCGGGTAGGTACCACCGCCCTGCCTATTTCTGCCGTGAAACAGTAATGCGTTTCGGTCTGAAGGGTGGGGCAGCCGTTGTAACTATACTGAGATCTTAGAACTTATATTTTTTCTTTTTTTTTTATTGCCCTGCTAGGCAGACGAGCATACGGCCCACCTGATGGTGAGTGGTTACCGTCGCCCATGGACTTCAGCAATGCCAGGGACAGAGCCAAGCCGCTGCCTACCGCTTAATATCCACAAGCCTCGTTTGAAGAAGGACATGTCATAGCGCTCGGGAAACACCGTGGAGGGGAGCTCATTCCATAGCCGGATGGTACGTGGCAAAAAAGATCTCTGGAAACGCACTGTGGATGACCGCAGTGGCTCTAGGTAGTATGGATGAAGTCTACTCCGGTGGCGGGCGGTGCGATGGTAAAAACGAAATGCCGGTATCATCTCGAATAATTCCTCAGAGCACTCCCCATGGAACATACGGTACAAAATACAGAGGGAACCGAAGTCCCTCCGCAGACCCAGAGGTTCCAAGCGATCCGTGAGAATGGGATTATCAACAATCCGAACGGCCCTCCTCTGTATGGAGTCAAATGGAAGAAGCTGGTATTTGGGAGCCCCGGCCCAGATATCTCAAGGTGGGTGGCGCATTTACGTTGTAGATGTCTATGGGCTCCAGTAACTACTTAACACCAGGTGGCCTGTGAGCTCGTCAACCCATCTTAGCAATAAAAAAAATAAAAAAATTAGGCATTGTAATTTTTCCGTAAAGATTGATATTTAAAGGTTATTTCTTACCGTAATCCGGTACCATCATAGAGATTGGCCGGAAAAGTGCCTTTAGATTGTCGGGTAGTTCAGTTCTTCCCGCGTAACCGGGATTCATTGTGATGAAAGCAGCACAAGTGCGCACTAATTTTATTTCTCGTCCCTCAAACATAAATCTAAAACGTTACCTACTTCAATCAATATTTGAGTGCATTATTATAAATAAAAAATTACCAAATTGTATCGATCAAATATTTTTGTATTAATGATAATAATATATTTATACTTTGATTAGTCAATTGTTTTCCACTATGGTGCCATAAACTTATTTAGTTTTAGTGTTAGATTAACTAAAATTACTTAGGGTTTAATTAGTTTCAGATATAGATAAAGATCATTCTCGATTTGATAACTACCTAAAATAAGTGTCGAATAAATAATAATAAAGAAAAAAAAACCTCAATAGAAACACAGCACATTACCTTGTTTGTTTGGCGACTTTAGCGTTTCGAATCGTAATGAGTTGCTGAGCGATAACAGACAACACTTCAATGTCAATACGGTTGAATTCATCAAAACAACACCATGCGCCGGACGTAGCTAATCCCGAGAAAAATCTTCCCATCATTTTGTAATCTAAGCCTGTTGTGCACATATTTTTCAATTGAGAATTTATATATGGAAAATAACTGTCATAAGCTGACGAACTCGCGACGCATTTGATTTTAGTACGCTCTTAAAGCAAACTCTATGGACATACTTTCTGTCAGTTTTCATAACCCTTTTCATGACATCTGAATCGTTAAAAATTACTTTCAAAAATACACTTATACTATACTTATACACATACAAACCATTTTAATAATAGTTAAACATATAATTTAATATATAATAGTTTAATGTAAGTTATACCTATGAAGTTGCCGTTTTACAGTACTGGCCATTTGAGACGTAATTTACGTATAGCTGGAAACTAATTCTCAATTAAAATAAATATAATTTTTTAAATATGGAATTCTAATTTCAAATTCAGTGATTTCTTTATTGATAAGTGTTTTGTTTTCACTACATTTGCATCTTATTCATCAATATGAACACGATAAGAATACGAGTAATTAAAAATACAAGTTCCGTGGAGGTAATAATGCCGCACAAACAGCTCACAAGCATAGTGATAGTGCGATTCTCAGCTTGAGCCCGTGAGCTCACCTACCAGCGAAATGATACGAGCATTACTACGAATGTGTACTGTGAGGGAATTGTGAAAATGATGGAGAGGTTCACGTCCAGCCTTGATTACTCGCTTTTCCGCAGGTTCTACACAACAGCGCTCGATTTCATAAGGCACAACATAAGGTCTCTAAGCTACAAGAGCTAGGGGTCGTAAGTTTTGCGTCCTCACAGACAGACTTCTATTTTTTCCAAATTTTGGACACGTTTTTACCCGGGAAGAAATTCAATACCCGAGAGGTAGTATAAAAAGCTTTTAAAGAGTTTGTTGGCTCCCGTAGTATACTTACCTGACTTCTTCAAGAAATGAAAAATTACCATTGCGCTGGCAGGAATACAGCGACACCATGACTATATATTTTGATTAATGGAAATAAAATAAAATGAACAGTTATAAAATATGCGTAACTTTTTGTATACTAGACGGCAACTACATAGGTAAAAATCTAATAAAAAGTCGTTAAAATGAGAGGTCATTTAGGTGATTACGAAAATTCTCGACATTCGGCTTTTGAGATCGCTCTATCGATTGCAATTAATTTTATTTATAAATAGCCTATAAACGAAGACATCGCTATCTTAGTGTCTGAATATAAATAACATGTGTGTGTACCGTGACCTATGTACAAGTCCATTTGAAGTTTATTAAAGTAATTATTTACAATGATGAACGGAGCTTATAACTTACACTAAGCAAAATTACGCCATTAAACACGATTGTTGGTCAAGTGCTTCTTACCTTCAGAACAATTGAAAACTACGCATTGTATGGCGAGGGATTTAGCTAAGTCTTTAGTTGTCTCGGTCTTTCCGGTTCCAGCCGGTCCAGCCGGAGCCCCTCCAAGGTCAAGCTGGAGAGCTCCCATCAGACAAAGGTAGCAGCGGTCCGTCAATGGCGTTATAACCAAGACACCTTAAAGTAAGGAACATTTCGAATTAAATACATTTCAAAGCTTTGAGCAATATTAAATTGCACTTTAATAAGAGATTATCTATATACATATATAAAAGAGAATGTATATGTGTATGTATGTTCACCTAAAATTATCTTACGTAGTTAGCTTTCTGAATCGTCTTATGGCTTTTATGTTTTAATATAAAATTGCATTTTGTTACGGGCGAAATCGTGGGTGCAGTGAGTACAATCTAAACCACCGCCTATTAAGAATTTTATCAAATTATGCAGTTTTTATTTGAAATATATTTATACTTTATGTACTCTATTGGTGGTCTTATAAACTCGCATTGGTACGTACCACCACCTTGTATATTTATGCCACTGAAGGGTGAAGGTGTCTGAAGGGTGGGATATCTACTATACAATCGATGTTTAGAGCTCATATCCCAAGTTGAAGCTGAAGCATGAAATTGTAACAAAAAATATATTTCTAAAATGAACTTGTGATAGTGTTCATGTCTACGTTATAAATAAATTCAATGTATGCATGCAATTATAATAATATGTAGGTATCTATATATCTACATAAAATATGACACGTCATTATCCGTAAATAGCACTGTCGTTTATATGGTAATATATTAATGAAATTTATGAGAGCATGTATAATTAATATCAAAATATGAATACATATTATCTCTAGTCACATTAATGTCCCTACCTCCAGCTCCTAGATACTCGTGTCCATATATATACATGGCACTAGACATTCTTGCGACACAATTATCGATATCTTCTTCCCAATAATAACGAATCATTTTTAACCATTCGAAATCGTTTCTGTGAACAGAGTGCATATTGTTAAGTCAATGTTAATTAACTTTGTCATTATATTTAAGTAGTTTGGCTTGTGGTCGAAATTCGAACAATTCTCGTGAACGAATATCGATTCACGATAATCGTAATATCGAATTTTTTCTACATATGCATTAAATATTCCGCATTAATATATTTGTTTGAACCTTCAAACCTATTAAAGTTCAAAGTTTATAATCGATGTAACAAAAATCAACACAGCAACGTGAATCAAATAAATTCCATAACATCTCAAAACACATCACACACATAACATAATATTAAACACACACAAAAAAGTGACAGGAAAATTAATGTATCTACAACAATATAAGATAAACACGCACAAGCCGACTTTACCGTTTTGTCAGTCAATTACTGGTGGTAGGACCTCTTGTGAGTCCGCACGGGTAGATAACACCACCCTGCTTATTTCTGTCGAGAGGTAGCAATGCGTTTCAGTTTGAAGGGTGGGGCAGCCGCTGTAACTATACTGAGACCTTACAACTCAAATTCAAAATCTCAAAGTAGGTGGCGGCATTTACGTTGTAGATTTCTATGGCTTCCGGTAACCACTTAACGGCAGGTGAACTGTGAGCTCGTCCACCCATCATTGCAATAAAAAAAAAGATATACCCACGAATTTTCTCTCCAAAACTTTTCTAGTAAACATTCAGTCAAAGGCAAAACTATTTACAATGAATACTCGTAATAGCCCCTAAATATAATTCTGTGAAATACTAACGCTTTTTGAACGTGTTTCTCGACCATATGTGATATAGTATCCCTTGCATGTACATCGATCGTGATCAAAGCACACAAAACCTTTCGAAATAATAAGGTCAGATCTTTTCGCGTCAAAGCAGCCAAGTCATTGAGGTCCGATATACATTTTTTCTCGTAGCTCAGTAACCCCGTATCGATACGGAGAGGTATCTCCAAATTAAATACCTCGTGGACTCCTTTGGCCCACATTATCTGTGAGACGGTTAGGACTACCTAAAATAATAAAATTCAAAGCTCAATCAAAAGGTTTCAAAGGTTGAAGATTGGGCACGTTAAATAATATTAGAATTTTATTGTAAAGGGTAACCACTTTATTTATTTACCACCATTTTGGAAATCGTTTCTTTTGTGGTAAAATAACAACGATCAAACTTAATATCAAGAGAAATACAAGGCATATTAAGTCTTTCTCATTGTGAATATAATTTACAAATAGCATTTCTTTTGTTGTTTGGAAACACGATATGTACATAAAATACTTAACCTAATTATGTTTTTTCAAGGTATGATTTTCTTTATGGAGTTTCGAAAATTAAATTCACCTGATTAGGATGCATTTCGACCCAATCCACTCGTTCATTCACCATGTATTCTTTTAATGCAAATTTCATGCATCGTTTCACTGATGCAAACATTGCTTCCTCGACTTTTCCCAACCAATCTTCAACATTACCTCGAGCTTTTAGACCCTATTGAAAAAAAAAGTCTGGATAGATATTTAATTTAAAATATATTTTATAATTGATTATATATTTTGTGACTGTGTTGTTAGTGTATTAATTAGGGATAATACATCTGCACTCAACGGAGAGCATTATAAAATCCAATGTGATTGTGTGGTGATTTAGAATTACTTCTTTATCTGCAGGATGAAAAGGACGAGTGTCATTTTAAAAAAAACACCCATAGACATAAAAAATGCCAGGAGTACAGCTACATCGCTGGCTGAGGTGAAACACTCTCCTTAAAGATCCTCCACTTCGATAAAGCGGCACGACACGAGAACCCTCTCATCGTGGCCGCCGGTAACTACCTTCCCGATCCTGCGGACAGAATGGAAAGCAGTCGACGTCGCCCAAAACACGTTATCTCGGATCCTCCCGATCCACTAACGGTGCTTCTAGGTACTTCAAGCGCCGGTCACCGTTCTTGTCAAACCCGTCGCTTGCGACGAAGGGCTCGACGAGTAAATTAACTCTCAGACACAGCCCACTGAGTTTCTCGCCGGATCTTCTCAGTGGGTCGCGTTTTCGATCCGGTGGTAGATTCTGCGATGCACGGCTCTTGCTAGGGTTCGTATTAGCAACGTCATCAGGTTTGAGTCCCGTGAGCTCACCTACTAGCCACGGTTACGCTGAAATAGCCTTTCAAGGCTATCAGATTAGGAAAAAAAAAAAACATTTGAGGATGAATGAATGACGTAGCAGACGTAGCGTAGGAAGTTTATTCCATAGTTTTATTTACTGTACTAATATTACAAAAAAAAAATTAATAAAAGTTTTTAAGCTAAGTGTATTTACTATTCGTGCCTATAATTTTATATTAGTGAGTATGAATTTTTTTTATGAAAAACTCAAGGGAAGATGCTGTAACTTCTGTAAGTGGCGACAGCTTGGGATATTTCAATGATTTTGATTGCACGTTTATTGCTAGACATTTTATAGTTAATATGTAGAACCTTTCCCAAGTTAACCCTCTCCCCTTCCGGAGATAGCATAGCAACAATATCTGTAGTCAAATCTTCAGGGCTCGCAGTTTTTGCTAATTTAGCTTGCAGCATGTCCCTCGTTTGAAACGACATTTCCTTTTCGACTAAAGTTCCGTCTTCCGCTATCTCCATTTCACTTTCCGGAAACTTTACACCGAATTCTAATTTGGCTATAGCGTCAAAGCATTTTCGGAGGTGAGGTTGCACCGCGTGCGGATTGCGAGTCTAAAACGGAGACCCCAAAATTTAAAATACAATAAAAGTTACAAATGACATGATAAGCATTATTCTTATTATAATTATTCGTTATTAAAGTCATCTAATATTTTAATTATAATACCTGTGCTAAAATTTCTAATAGCTCGTCATTGGATAAGAAGAAAAATCTAGGGAAAGCCACACGTTTAGTTTCCAAATATGCTTCGAGACATTTCATTATCTGATCCAACATTTCATTATTCCGTACGAACTCCTCGTAAAGTTTTGGTTGCGTTGCCGCTGGCATCGCCAATGGAACCTGTTTCGATTTTATAACAATTTTACCCAACAAACAAAATGGAACGAATCCAAACTAAATGAAAAAAATGTCAAATAACTTACCAAATCAGGGTAGGTAATTTCATGATTATATGTTACGTAAAATATTTAAAACTTGACTTATTACAAAATTAATGCAACAAGCACGAGATTATAATGTTAGAGATGTTTGCTTTTAAATCCCACAACTGTACTGTATAAAATTTTTTATACCTTAGCAAGTTTACGCATAATATCCTTCCAGGATTTGTCGACAATCGAAAAGAGCCTCGTCTCATTTGGCAACTGTCTTTGAATGTCAGGCGCCGAGAATATAACCTCCAAATACATCCACGTCTGCTGACATGCATACCATTCTTCCTGAATTTAAATGAGAAAACGTAAGAACACCCATGTACAATACCAATGACGTCATTTAAAAAAACGATTACCCACCAAAGTCTTAGCGAAAAGCTCCAAATTCTTTGCCCATTCTTCGACTCGGCTTTTAATCGGACCACAGTTTCTCGAACTCAATATTGTGCTTATGTGAATGTTACTCTCGTCAAGACTCGCTTGTATTTCATCTAAGCCACCGAGGACATACACATCTCTGGCGTCTTTATGTAAAATAACGGGAAACTCCAAAGCGGCCCATATCTCTTCAACCTAAGGAAACATAGAGCAGAACCAGTCTAGTACAATAAATAGATATTTAAGTAGGTGAATATGACAAATTGGTGTATTTCTAATAATATAATTAACGATAAACAAAGCAAGGCCTGACAGGATTTAAGTAATTTGAAAAAAAAAATCATCAACTACAGCTACATCTTCTTCTATATCGTTCCTCCATAGTGTTCGATCATGGGTGTCATGGACCGCATGGTACAGACTACCACCAAGTGCTTCCTTTACCAGATCTGACCATCTGGCTGTTGTTCTACATTCTACTTTCTTATTCTATATTTTCCTAGGCCCTATTCTATTTGGTTCTCGAGATTTCTAGACACAATTAAAACTACATTTACAGTTTAATCTCGCGTTTTTTGTTTGTTATTATTTCAGAAATTTAGAATACTTTTACTGTATTCGTAATCACAGACGACTTAGACGTTTACTATTTCGAGGGGTATTTTTGTTTTCTTTTTTGGTTCCTTCTTTATTTATCTTTCTTGTTCAAATTACAATAGTCATTCATCAGTATAAACAAATATGTGACCCCGAGTTTTCGAACTACGGTTGATAAATCGCTATCATTAGTCGATTTTAGCAATATTTATATATAAAGTATTGGTAGTATGTTGCAATCTCGTACGGATCGCCACCATTACCTATTGCTTTCAAAAAGGAGTGCACAATAGTCCTTGTACTAATGCAATAGAGACCTCAATCCTCTGTATCTAGATGGTCAGTGATCTCGATGACCTCCATGTCCATATACATATACAGCTCTTGAGCTCCCATAGCCATAGCTGTGAGGTCGTTTTCAAATTTAGTAATTAAAAGACAGAAATTTTTATGCAACGCATTACTTTTTTCAATAGAGACTCGAGACCAGCTTCCGAACTAGCTTGACCGGCAACTTCCATGAGTTCATCAGAATGTTGGAAAGCCTGGAGCTCTTCGAACATTTGCAGATTCATTACGACGTCAGGCGTGAATCGGGTGTGCAAAATCTCTTCTATTTTCACCCAGTGTCGTGGTTTTAAAGCCGGATTGCGTAAATACGAAATCACCGGTAACTGAAAACGAACAAATCCAAAATGTGCAAGACCAAATTGAAACAACAATCGAATCCACGCCAACGGTTTTGTATAGATAAAATATTGCTTCCAACTTACTTTCTCCTTAATAACGTCGATGAGTTCTTTACATTTCGGTACGATTGTATTACTAGGTAAACCTTTGTCCAGTTGATTAAATATTTTGCCGTAGCTTATTGTCGTGTTTTGTATCTCGTCTACGTCCAAGGTATTAAAAGGATTATCGTACCTATTGAAAAAAAAAGAAGGTTCGTCATTTCACTATTATAATTAGACACTCAAAATTAATTTGCTGTGTACGAACCAAGATTTGAACATGTCGTTCCATTCTTTAGATGCTTTCCAAAGAAGCTGTCTAAGTTTGACGTCATTTATGGCTTCGTCTAATTGCTCTAACCTAGCTGGCGGTATCTAGAAGATACATTTACAATTAACATTTAGAACAACTATGAAATTGTTAACTTTTTTTACTGTAATAAGCTGTAATAGTTGAAACCTTGAATATTTTTTGCCATTCCCGGATTTGCTTGTCTCGAGCCGAACATGCCATTAATTTTTCCAATAGATCGTCGAGTGTCTCCATAACTTTCTCTAGATCCGATTTCTCGTCATATAACCACGGTTGCTACATAGTATGATTTACAATATTATTAAATAATCGAATATAAATTTTAATATTTCATTACTGTCATCAATCTTTACCGTAACTTCATCCCTTAGTTTATTAACATCTAACATTAAATTCATAATGTCTTTGCCAATTTGACTTGCAAACATACCGGCGAGTTTGCTACGCGATTCTATTCTAGCATCGACATCGCTCCGTAGAGTACTGAGTGTAACGCTCAGACCTAAAAACAAAGTAAAATAAGATTCCTCCTAAAATTCCTCGAGCAAGAGCATTCGTTCAGTGTAAAATTTAGGGTATAGCTTACTCGTAAAGGACATTCATAAATTAATGAAACATCATTATCACGAGTCGCTTCTGCGAAATAGTAATAGTTTTGACTATCACGAAAGAAGATGTAAGAAGCTTTTTCACAAATTCGAAAAAGGTACTTAGAATAATTTTGATACGTGCTTTATTTATACCTAAGAACTGGGTCATATCTTCAGGTGGAATAGGTATATTGAACTCTCCCATCAGATCGTAAAGCTCCCTCAAGTATTCCAGTCTTTCTTCGAGGAATGCAACGCGAGATTCTAATCCGTCTAACATGAAATTAAAAGCTACTAGTTCGCTCGCTGTTTCAGGATCTTTAGTGATATCTCCACTTATATTCTCAACTCCTTCCAATATTCCATCAATGCATTCACGACCGATACTAAAATATAAATACAAATATCAAGTAGTAACCTAAACTAAGATAAGTAGATAATGAGACCAATATTTATTTAAAAAAAATCTAATGTTGGTTTTTGCTTTACTTTTGATGGCTTTAAAATTTACCACTAGACTTAAATCGCTTAAAGTGTAAACACTACATGCTCAAATGCTATACCTAAATTGTTTTACAAAAATTTACACTTCTATTCTAAAGTTGTGAAAAGTTCAACACTCACTCGGGAGTAACGTTGAGTACAACGTCAAACAATCTCTTGGGTTGCGGCCTAAATAGCTCCTGGAAAGGGCTCAAGCATAGAAATATTAAACCTAACGGTTGGTAGCTAACCACGTCTTCGATAGCTTCCATTTGCTTAACAAATTTTTCACAAAGCTTTCTAAACTCATTCAAATCCCTTTCTTGTTTAATAATATTCACATCCATTTCGTGAGCTTCCTTAAAGCTGTCCATAAATGCTTGCATTCTGTTTAAGAACAGCCAGACGCACTCGTATGCATTTTTAATAGAAGTTGGAATGAAGGTTATGTCGTCTAACATCTTCTTGTCCTGGTTCATTAGAAAATACAAATTGGGCGACATGCCAGCAGACCACTCGACCTGTTTACCCATTATCGTCGGTTGGACAATCATTTGTAATGTTTCTTCGGTTAAGAATTGTCGGAATTTTCGCACGTGCTCATCCCAATAACTCGTAATCTTCTCTAAATACGAAGAAATAATTTCTTGACTTGGATTTAGCTCTACCGCACCATTCGGTCTGACGTAGGCGTCCACTTGGAACAGAGCCCACTGTAATTTAAACGCTCTTATTATAGAGTTTATTTCCGAGCAACTTTAGCTATAAAAGTGAACCTATACAAACTTTGCAAGTATCAGTTTGCCTTGGTAGTACTTCAAGAACTTCATCTAGTGCAGAGCCTTCCAATAGCTCGCGACTCGGTGTGAAATTAACGTGTATACGTAGCATATCCGCTAGCATGTAATTTGAACGTTTAGTTAAACGATACAGCATGTAGTTCGTCATGTAGTCGAAAAGCTTTATAAAGCTGAAAAGTGAAATCGTATTTTTCGAAGTTATTATAAAAATTGTATATGATATACAATATATTACAAAATTAAATATAAACATATTTAGATTACGCTACGTCACATAAACAATGGTTACATAAAAATTGGCCAAATAATATCGAGGGGTGAAAAGCTATTTGGTCTATGCAACATTTTTGCAACTTTTCAGGAGCGCCATTTAAAGTTTAATAATATCATAACAAAAATACTTTTCAGCCATTTGAATAGAGTAAACGTAATTGAAGTTGTTTATACCAATCTATATATATAAAAATGAATTGCTGTTCGTTAGTCTCGCTAAAACTCGAGAACGGCTGGACCGATTTGGCTAATAATGGTCTTGAATTATTTGTGGAAGTCCAGAGAAGGTTTAAAAGGTAGATAAATATGAAAATACTCGGAATAAATAAAAATAACAATTTTGTTTTTCCTTTGATATGTCACCCGTCGGACGGATTCCTTTTGATTGTTTTATTTTATACTAAAGCTTAGGCCTTTTATTTATCGATTGAGGCACTACGAAGTCTGCCAGGTCAGCTAGTACCAAATAAATAGAACCTTTAATTACAAAGATAAAAGTCGCTTAAACGCAATAGCCTTTCAGCCCTCGATATATAGTACAATATACCCGATTTTGGGACTATTTTGGATATGTGATAAAACAAAGCTTACCATGCCAAGCGTTCACAGTATTTTCTTTTATTAGCTTTCTCCGTATACGACATACCTCCGACCGGCTTCCCTCGTATTATTTGAAGCGGGGGTATGTTTCTATCGTCGTAAACGAAACCTTGTTGGTAAAGTGCCGTGTGACACGCTTGACTTATTATATCCAATACCACAGTACGGAATTCGACCAATTTCTCTCTTACGTTTTCCACGCGTTTCATCTGTTGTATTTTTGTTTTATATATATACATATATATTAATAATAGGTAGAGCAAAATCAAATTTGATATACCAAAAAATTAAATGCGATTTTGATTAAATTACACTACTAATAGTTTATATCATAAACCTATGGAAAGTTTTTTAAGATTACGAGCAACAAAAAAAACGTCCAATCGGCTCCCAGAAATTAACTAAAGTCAATAAACTACACACATTTAGCGCAGTAGACGGGTAAGCGTGTTCGAGGCCTACTTAGCGTTAAGTTGGTATCGGGGCCTATAGAGAATACACAGTTTAAATGAGGTCGGATCGTCATATAGCGCATCGACACATCGCGGTTGAAATACAAAGAACGGTGGAAACTACCAGGAAGTACGAAAACTACGAGGAGTACATTTCATTAGACAATGTCAGAAGTCGTCGTGGCCTAAAAGATAAGACGTCCGGTGCATTCGTGTTGAGCGATGCACTAGTGTTCGAATTCCGCAGGCGGGTACCAATTTTTCTAATGAAATACGTACTCAATAAATGTTCACGATTGACTTCCACGGTGAAGGAATAACATCGTGTAATAAAAATCAAACCCGCAAAATTATAATTTGCGTAATTACTGGTGGTAGGACCTCTTGTGAGTCCGCGCGGGTAGGTACCACCACCCTGCCTATTTCTGCCGTGAAGTAGTAATCCGTTTCGGTTTGAAGGGCGGGGCAGTCGTTGCAACTATACTGATACCTTAGAACTTATGTCTCAAGGTGGGTGGCGCATTTACGTTGTAGATGTCTATGGGCTCCAGTAACCACTTAACACCAGGTGGGCTGTGAGCTCGTCCAACAATCTAAGCAATGAAAAAAAAGAAGTTCGGAGAGTTCAATGTTAAAGTAAATACGTACGAGAACTTCGATGAAATAAAAGAATGCCGTATCCATGTCTCTGGATACGTCCGCGAAACTTTTCATGTACATCTCGCAGCACATCGCCTGAACGTTGAGCAAGGCCCTCCCGAGCACTGGCGTCAGTATGAACAGGTTCTTGGCGAGTTTCGTACGAATTTTACTGAATTTTCTAAACAATATCGATTTCCTCCACACATAAAACGCTTTCCAATATCTGTACACTTTAAAAAACTTTATCTGAAAGTGACCAAATTAAACTCATATGAGTCTAAAGCATCACATCAATTATTATGTTTCGGTTTTGCTATTTGAATACGCTTTTATTAGTTTCAGACTTATGTATGTTAGTATGTAACGGAATTTTTTAACATGATTTTGACTCTCTTCAAAACGTCGGATTAACTAGAAATTTGGCATACTTATTAAGGAACGATGACAATTCAATTTAAAAAGGAAAAAATATTTAAAAATTGAAATACAACTAAAAAATGAAAAATAAATAATAGTTTAAAAAACTAACAAAATACGCTTTTATAGAAAATCCAACTAAAAAAGAGAAAATAAATTTTTTTAGTTGGTAGTATAAAAGCGTATTTTGTTAGTTTTTTTAAACCACAATTTTTACATTAATACACGGTCAGGGATAAGCGAAAGTTAGAACGGAAAGTTAGAAATTGATCCAAAATACCTATAATAACTTTAACAATAAATTGATCCTAAATACCTATAATAACTTTAACAATAACATAAAAAAAAACGCGATGAACTACGTAATTCCCCAAGCTTGCGTTATCTTTTAAGCGTTGATTTAATCTTCTCTACCTAAACGTAAAATTAACAAATATGTTTGGCGGTATCATCTTCAGTTTTCACACGCATTCGCGAAGTTGTGTTGTTCGAGTTGTCAGTAGTCTTTAGCAGCTCGGGTAGCTGCTAGAAAATCCCATCCCTCCTGGCTCGCCCACCTAACTTTATGAAACTGGAAAGGCCTAAGGCTAAGCGCGCACTACGATTTTTATTCGTTGCGATTTTTAAAGTGCGAAATAATATCGCAAACGACAATAGTTCCTACGCGCACTACGATTTATTGTCGCTTGCGGAATAGCGGAGGCAGTTATTGCAGTAAATACTGTGAAAAAGAAAGTTACCATTATATGATGGTACCTACCTGATTCTACGTAACAGAAATTTCAAGATTTTTGATTTTTTCGCAATGCGCAGGATTTGATATCACTTCATACGGTACAAAATATACATACGATTTCGTATCTGCCATTTTAAATCGCAAACGATTTATTTTCATAGTGCGCGGATTGTAGTGTTATCGTTCACAGATTTGCGATATTTTTTCGCAGCAAACTTTAATCGCAGTGCGCCCTTAGCCTATGCACCACCAGTAACTATCTTTCTTAAAAAAAAAAACAGCTTTCACAAGCTTCTTTGGTCACTAATTTCATAAATCACTACATATACAGAATTAGGCATGCCTTCATCTAATGTGTAAAAGTATATAAAATTTCTGTGAAAATTCACGAACAGTATAAAAATGAAATGTAAAACTGTAAGAAAACAAAGTAGATTCGTTTTGGTTCCACGCTGTGGTAGCGATATGACATGCAAAATTATGCAGCGTGATGCACTTACCCTACTTTCAGGCTAGACTTGACCCATGCGCGCTGCACTAACGAAATGAGATTTCCGTGTAGGTAACCACTCTACCGTGTGTGTTTTACTGAACAACTACAAACTCGTTAAATGTAAGGAAAGCAGCTTAGTAAAATATGGTACATACAAGAAAATTCGAATTCTCCAAGACAAAAAGGTTTTTCGTCACCAAAATAAGTAAAGCAAATGTTTGCCATCGATTTGGTACGCGCTATAAAGTTAAAATACATTAAAACTTGTGCAACGATTTTAAATAACTTTCATTGCATCTCGTTTTAATAAAACGCTGAAACACACACACACACACAATTCTACATTGTTTTTCGATATCATTCATTAGTATAGGGTGATGTTCAAATCGTTTTTTTATTCTGTAGAAGTCTGTTAAAATTTCTCTTATCTTTTATTATGTTTCTTAGCTTCATACTTGGTACTTACATCAGTTAGTTTTACGAAAATGGTGTATTCCTGTTCCCAAGCCGGCAATTTTGTGAAGACCATTTCGTTGGTATAATGCGTTACGCCGCAGGGACTAATAGTTAGATAATTCTTCTTATCGATTTCTTCGTAAGTTACCACTCTGAATGAAAACAGTTTTTATACTCCAATGTTAATATTTGAAGAAAAGTTTTTAAATAGCTTGATAGAGGAAAAGCTAAATTTGACGAATTCAATAAAAATAGTAATAATATTTCTTTTGTGGTATATTTTATTTTAAATAGGTAGTCTAAGTATAGTGATTGTATAGTAAATCTAAGGGTTGGACTACTGTTATGAAATACAATCAAGCCTTCGCATCTCAAAGTGGGTAGGTAGCATTCACGTTTTGATGTCTGTGGGCTCAAGGTAGTCACTTTACTTTGGATGAGCCGAAAGCTCGCTCGACCATCTAATATTATGAAAAAAGGCCTAGAAATAATTATTTTTTATGTAAAACATAGGATATATAAAATTTGAGCGCACTTTATTTTTTATTTTACTAGTAATAGAATCTAGTTGAAGCTACTTTTTTTTTTGCTCATCTTCAATTTCCTTGCAAACATGATACCCGTAGATATTATTGATCATGCATAGGTAAAGCAGGTATTCTCTTGAAAATAATCCTTAGATTTTTAAGATATATCTAAGTATAGATAATAAATTAATTTAATGAACCAACTTTAGATAGTAGGGCGTAAAATAAACGTTCTCCGGGTGCACGGCGTATATCATATAAAGGAAGCCACAGGACGGGTTCGCTCTCACGTAATCGATCACTTCCTTCTGTGACGCCACGACAGGTTTCACCTTCAAAGGATCGGTTGTGCACTCCTTACTTATTTCCACGCTGTCTCGTGACTCGCGGATTTTTAGAGCACGTTTCTTTTTTTCTTTAACATTGGCTTAAAGTGAATTAAGACTTTTTTAAACTTCATTTAGGATTCGCAATCTATATATTTAAAAATGAATTGCTGTTCATTAGTCTCGCTAAAACTCGAGAACGGTTGGTTCGATTTGGCTAATTTTGGTCTTGAATTATTTGTGGAAGTCCAGAGAAGGTTTAAAAGATAGATAAATCTTCTATCTTTTATTTATCGATTGAGGCACTACGAAGTCTGCCGGGTCAGCTAGTTTAGTGATAAATAAGTAAAATTTTATACATGTAGAACTACTTTTTCGATTTATAGCCAGTTGTTGCATTACATAAAAGTTTCGGCAACGGCAAACATATTCTGCTCATAGGTACTTAGGTTTCAGCTAGCTCATATTTAACTTTTAACCCAATTTTAACTTTAGCTGAATATTATATAGATCAGTGGTTCTCAATTTTTATTTCTCGTACCCTATAACAAAACTTTTCAATTATGAGTACCCATTACCTGAGAACTCCATACTTACTCTCCTAAAACGCATTTCGTTTCTATCATCCTACATAAATTTAGTCACGCGGTATATAAGTGAATGTACTGTATTTTACCAACCCAATGCTCGTAGAGTTTGCAATTTATCAAGTTATTAATTATAAGGTCCATTTAAAACTGTATATTGTAGATTCAAGACATTATAATAATGTTTGTATAAGTTAACTTTTAACTTCTCAGTATTTTCGCCATTATAAATATCACTATGGGACTCCGCGTACACCCAGGGGTACGCTTACCACGGGTGTTGGATTTTTTTTTAAAAAGATCATAAATTACTCTTTTTATAATATATTTTATATCGGCTTAATTTTGAACGGCCGACCAATATAGCGAATCACTCACATGTCCCATCCTCCAATTTGAGTGGCTCCAATTTTACTGGTTTTCTTTCTCTGCGGTATCTGTCATCTTGTGCAGCTTTGAATCCTGTCTGTATTGAGCAATAGAACGAATTTTAAAAATAATAATATGAAATACAATAAAATTTTATAGTATAGAAATAGTCCATTACCAATGGTTCAGGTTCCTTTTGTACATGTTCAATTTTTTCAAGTAATTTTTTGTGAGGTAAATGAAATGGTATTTCTCGAGGTTTTCTGGAGTTGAAACAAAAACGTTAAATATCTACTTTGATTAAATATGTGAAAACAATTGAAATAGCGAGGAACCGTGAGAAGCTAGCTTTAGCAGGTCATTGTAATTTTCAAATTAATAATGAAGTCAATAATTCGGGTCAAACCGCGTCAAACTAAGCCGCGTAATGTTAAGTTTTTAAATGTCAGTATACAACATTGTTCATTCTAGGTGACATCAAACTGGAACAAGCCACGCCAACGCAGGTCTGAGGTACCTATATACCTCGTAGTCACAGCGGTACAAGAACATTATATAAGTAGTGTGTAGTCTCTAGCCGCGATCTGTCCGCGGCCACAGTTGTCCGCCGACCGCTGCGACAAAGCGCACACACCACATCCCTGATACCGTAACATTAATAATTCTCAACTATATTTTTTTAAATTTCAAAGAAAAGGTAGCAATGAGTGGAATTGTGATAAACGTGAATTAATTTACCGAATATAAAAAGTTGGCACTTTTCGAACATTTCTTTGCAATACTTCTATTGCAGGCAAGGTTGTAGAAGTTCCTCTATGTTTTACTTCCTCATTCATTTTATTTGTTACATAAAAATATGTTTTAAATATTAGCTACACGCTGAAACGTATGTCAGAAGCTAACAGTCATTTGTCTGTTTCCATGGTTACATTATAATTTAAAAACTATATTAAGTAGCAGTGAATTTTCTTAGTTATGGTTAATTCGGCTAAGATAAAGTCTACGAATAAATAATAAGACTTATTATTTATTCGTAGGATATAGTACAATAATAGGAAAAAAATAATTATAAACTACAAAGTACACTGTGTAATTTTTCAAAATTTAGAAAATATAAATAAAATTACAAAAAAATTACTGTATGAAATCTGATTTTACTAAATTACCTACTTCATATATTTCAAAGATATTTTATTAACTGCATTCTGAAATTTCTCTGCATGATATATTCACTGTTATCTATTTTAATAAAATTTATCAGGCTTTGTGAGAAAAATATTTTTAAATATGCCGCCACTATGGTTTTCTATTTCGCTCGCTCTTTCACAGAACTCATAAATGAATACTATTGATCGGAAGCTGTGGTTCTACACATAGACACAGCAGTACAAAATGACCACGCCCTTATGATTGGAATATCCTGCATGACCAACAATTTAATCGACTAAAATGAAACTAGAAAATTTAATCAGTACTTGTAGAGTGCAGTGTAGTCTATAGGACGCTTAAAGCTAAAATTGTACTTGGGGATTTTTGGCGAAAATGAGAGGAGCAAAGTTGTGTGATTTGTTTTATTTTAATAGTTAAATGCTTCTTCAGATTTAAATGTGTAATAACGGTAGTTTACGGTCCAATTACCATTTATAAAAGTGTACAAATATCGGAAAATGAAGCAATTCTCGTATTCTTCCACAAAATCTACTCAATAAATTTGAATAAATTCCAACCATCATTTCCATCTATCTCCATCCCATTTCATCTGGTTTCATTTAATCTCATTCCAATTGATTAAAGTCTCAAATTAATCTATTTTATCACATTTACTTCATATCATTTTTCACATAAGATCAAAATTTAAGATGAACTAAGATTTGGCTTAAAAGTCTTGTTACCAGACCGTAAAACTTAAAAAAACGACTATTACCTAGGTAGGTAGGTATACAGTGTCAGTGCGTATTCGCGCTGTTTTGTATTTTAATTTTAGGGATTTTATCATAAAGTTACCTCGTTTTTTCTCGAGAGAAATTCTGCCACTTACTATGACATAATACATACTTGAAGTTATTTCTGTAATCCCATGCAAATTAAGGTAAAACCGTGAACATTGTGATAACTTTCACTTAGGCGTCTTTCTATATGTTACATTTCTACAAAAACTTGAATGAAACTGAAGGCTAACAGTAAAAACTAACTATGAGAATCATTCTGCTACAACAATAGATCGTTATTTATAAATAATAAATGGTCACATCATTCAATTTTCATTCGGTTAAAATACACTGAATGAAAATATTTTTTGAAATAAACATTTGTTCCAAACTGTGTATAAACGCTTCACTAACTTCTTTAAATATTCAATATAAAAATAAAAGAAAATAAGAAAAGGAATTGAAACCCTTCTGGACATGTATTGATAGATTTAATTATTAATTGCCTTCTTCTGAACAGTTGACCAAAACATAAAATTTGAGAATTACAATCTAATAATTGGATGTAACAGAAAGGATAAAAATAAATATATGAAATCTTAAAAAAAAATTTTTAGACCAAGCTCAGATTGATGAAAGCCATTTGTTGAGCAATCACAGCATTTTTTTCCTTTTTTATTGCTTTTATCTTCTCATCAACATTGTTTTGCCTATCCACAATGTTTTTTCTTGTGAATTAATTCCTCTAATATACCATACAAAGTAGATATAAAAAACAATGATGTTCCACAGATTCAATGGACTCCTCAACATAAACCCTCAGTATATGCTTCATAAGAAGCTCATAGTATTAGCTACCATCAAGGAATTGAATGGCGATGTATTATTACGCCAGTAAACTGAATGAAGCTTCATGTAGTGGTTGCAATATAAAAGTGCCCCCAGCACCAACGGAGCCAGCACCAGTTCCCCCAACATCCAGTAATCATGCTTCTCTAACTTCTGACCCAACTTTATTACACGGCACTGGACTTTCATACTATGATGTAAGTTATTTCTGAAATGAATAATAGTAGTATTGTGGTTCAGTAATAATTACATATAGATGATTAAAATTAACGAATCAATAATATTTTGGTGTCTCATAAATCAGCTATTGTTTGTCAGAAAATATGATCGTTATTAATATTTTTTTATTGAAATTTACCTGTTACAAATAACAATTTAAAAAAAAATCATATTAAAACAACAAATGTGTGTATTATACATTAACACTTTATAAATAATTGTATGATTGTAATTCAACCACTATAAAATGGCTAATTCGATTTGAATGAAATTTACACAAAGATAGTTTATGGCCTGTGATATCAAGACAGTTTCCATAATAAAAAATAACATGATCCAGTCCACACTGGGTGTATATGTTATTATAAACACAAAACTGTGATAAATTAGGAATTTAACGCTGTTGGGGTCTTCAAGTATTATATATAATATTCATTTCAAAGACTGAGATACAAAATAATTCTCTAAAATTGCTGTTTAATATATTAATAACATTTTCAATTTACACCTAGCAGTTATTGTGATTAAGAAATATGAAATATATGTAACCATTTTAATAGCTCTAGTAAAAGAAGATTGCTCAGTTATTTAACTATAAGCAATACACAGAACATTTCATTTCACTATGGAATTTTTTTTTTTATAGACAAGGTAAAATGTATCACTTAATTTTAAACCTTTAGATATATTCCAGCATGCTTAATTTTTTTTAATATTTTTCATTTAAAAGACAACTAAGCTCACTTTGAAACAATAATTTATAATCTTTGTATAAAAATAATCAATTTTATTTGTTTAATACCTTCCTAATTTTAGGAGGATTGAACATAATGTCTCAACAAACTATTATTTTCAGAATGACGATTATTACTCAATGGTGAGAGGTAATAAGTTTATGTCTGAAAACTCATGTAAGCACATAGTAATGAATGGTGGCATTAATTTTGTAGCTACTCAAAAAGTTGAAGGTCCACAGGTATGTTCCATTCGATAAAAGTGCAAAATACTTGCCATAACTTAGTATAAATTTAAATTGAAATAACTTTTTGTTTTGTCCAGTTGTCTACAGTTCTTACTCCTGGTGTAAAGGCTATTCCAAATCATCCCTACACAAATTGCACTACTGAAAAATCAGACATAGAATATAGAGATGGTCAAATTGTGAGCGCCACATTAGATACACTGGTGGAAATGCTTCGTCCTGGGGCAAGCAAATCTTTCACGTTTACATTTTTACTATGTTCTCGACTCTACCTAAAACCTCATGAATTACTCAGCAAACTTTGTAAACTATATTTCAGAAACTATGACAAAGTAGTGAGTATGTTTATTTCAATTACATGTGAACAAAGATTATATTGAGAGGTGAAAATGTCATGTATTAAGCGAAATGTCGCTTAACCCACAAGTTTCACCCCTCCATATATTTTGTATGATTTTTTATATATTTTCATAATTTTATTCAGGGAAAGGCAGAAGTCAAAGATTTAGTCGAAAAAGAATTGAATGACATGATAGCTCTTGTGAGAGTGCTCCGTCAGTGGACAAGCATGTTTCCTTATGATTTTCGTGATGATAGAGTAATGGCCCTGGTTCGTAGTATTACACAAAGGTACAGTTTTCATATTGTATATTCTCATCAACTCATATTTAAGTTTGAGTTGGTGGTTAGGTTGAGCGATATATAAGTATAATATATGTTTTGAATTGTGTTGTATTCTATAGATGTGCAGCAGAACATATGGAATCAGTTCGAGTTGAAATGTCAACAACTTTAGAGAAATTACTCGACAAACTAACAGCTTTAGAACAGTATGAAGAGTCACTAGTGGATATAACTCAAGTGTCTTCACTGGATCAGCTGTCTCAGGTGATAAATCATAGTATCAAAATAGATTGCTGTAGCTATTTTCATTTATTGCGTTGTAATCAATATTGGTATATGAGTGATAGGAATGTTTAGTGCTGTGTAAACTAAATAGGGTTTGCCAAAAACGCATTATTGCTTCACGGCAGAAATAGGCGGGGTGGTGGTACCTACCCGTGCGGACTCACAAGACGTCCTACCACCAGTAATTACGCAAGTTATAATTTACAATGTTGCTAGCGGCATTAAGTTTGTAGATATAACTTACACTTGACAACTCATTCACTCGTATATGCATTAAAAAAATAGCTTTGTTAACAAGTATCATATGAAACGTATCATATTCATCAAAGAATTTATGCTGTGTCATATTCCAATAATGAATACCGATCCCAGCATTACTCGTGGCCAGAATATGAGTAAGTGTATTTGTTTTCGCGGCGAATGCAATTTATAACGAAACTTTTTTTCTTGAAACGTTCAATTCATTATTTCCATTCATTGTAATTATTTAGTCTTCATACAATTATGATTTTATTATGGTCCTTGAAATTTATGATCATTTGCATCCTTTTATTGTATGTATTTGTTCATTTTGGCTAGTTAGTACCTAATCAATTAAAAATGAAATAGCAAGTCGATATAAAAATTTATATAATCATTTTTTTAAGTCTGACGATCCTGGTCAATGTACCAGGCAATAGTAACAAAATGATTGTACTGTTATCGGCTCTTGATACGTGTGCTATTCTTCAAGTAAATCGGATGTCTTATGGTTATTGAAAGTGTCGGTAAAAGGTTTCGATACATAGATAGATATAGGTCAACATTTAAGTGTGTTTAAACAAAGACAAGCTCGCCTGAGTTTGTTGAGTTTGGATTGTGGATCTTTATGGAACAAGAGCTTAAACCACTACTAATGACGTTAAACGACTATGTTACCCAAGATCCGATATAAAATAAAGAATTTTGTATTCGATTTCTTTAATGAATACATATTAATAATTATGACACTAAAGTTTGCTTATTACGACTAGGTTATGACGAATAACGAGTTTATTTCGATATGAAGGGTGAGACAATGTATTGTACATTGAGATTTAGACTTTATGTTTTAACGTAGATGACTGCATTCACGTTGCGTTGTAATTCATGTGGATGTCTACAGGCTCCGGTAAATACATAGCAGCGGTAGGGCCCTTTTAGAACAATAAAATCCTGTTCTAAATCAATTGGTGCATTTTAAATTGTCTTAATAAAGAAACATAATAACGTTGTAACATTTTAAGGGCGACATCCTGACACTCGGTCTAACCCCTGTCGAGCTGGCCAATCAACTTACCATAGTGGAGTTGCACAGACTATCGTTTGTCGGTCCCGAAGAATTCGTTCAGACATTTGCTCCAATCCATCCACCGCAGTCCACGTCTGCCTGTAAAACTTCTATAAGCCTACATCATATCGATACTAAGTGCACGAGAAATCTAGAAGCGTACGCCGATTGGTTCAACAGGCTGAGTTATTTAGTTGCAACGGATATATTGAAGGTAATGTTTTGATTTCCCGCGCGTATTTTCACGATAATTTACTCATCAAATTTCAAAACACTCGGTTTGATAGAATACCTCTATTTTATAGGGAGTGAAGAGTAAATACAGAGCTCGGGTGATTGAACAGTGGGTGATGACTGGAAGAGAATGTTTTAATCTTGGCAACTTTAATTCTCTCATGGCCATAATCAGTGCACTGAACATGTCTCCGGTCATGAGATTGAAAAAAACCGTAAGTGTATAAGCGTTAAGTGAACTACGTCTTTTTTTATTGCTTAGATGGGTGGACGAGCTCACAGCCCACCTGGTGTTAAGTGATTACTGGAGCCCATAGACATCTACGACGTAAATGCGCCACCCACTTTGAGATATAAGTTCTAAGGTTTCAAGTATAGTTACAACGGCTGCTCCACCCTTCAAACCGAAACGCATTACTGCTTCACGGCAGAAATAGACAGAGCGGTTGTACCTACCTGTGCGGACTCACAAGAGTTCCTACTACCACTAAATACGCAAATTAAAATTTGCGGGTTTGATTTTTATTACACGATGTTTATTCCTTCACCGTAAAAGTCAATCGTGAACATTTGTTGAGTACGTATTTCATTAGAAAAATTGGTACCCGCCTGTGGGATTCGAACACCGGTGCATCGCTCAACACGAATGCACCGGACGTCTTATCCTCTAGGCCACGACGACTTCAAAATATGTATGATAGATGTTAAGCGAGAGAACAATATAACATTTATGTTTCAGTGGAGTCGAACGTCAGCGGTTTGCGGTCAACAGTTGAGGCAGCTCGAATTGTGCGTTGAACCTACAGGAAATCATGCGCGGTACGTATTGTTTGGCTTTGCTTGATACGTTTGCAATGCGAAATGTGTAAAACCTTTCAATCTCAGTTATTAAATCAAAAATATCTCTATACAATAATTGAAATAGTTGTCTTCCTTGTAAAAATGATCATAAATGCTAGTTGTTAATCTACTAATAAGCATTGGCTTAGAGTAGCTATCAAAATTAAGGCCATCAGCGTAAAAATGGCCTAACCCACATTTTCAAAATTGGTGCTTCTAAATTGCAATTTATTTGAAACAAAATAAATGTTGACGCAAAAACGGCCTATACTTAGTTTCAGCGGTAAATAAGAGATGGCTTTGGAAGTATTGTTTTCGGGCATATTATTATTGCCTACGAAGCAGGGTAAAATTAAATTCAAACCTCGATATCTCCATACTAACTATGATAAGCTTATTCCACTTTTGCGTCGACGGCCTCAAATAAAGTTGAAGAGAAATTTGCGTCTAATCAGTAAACTTTTATTTACTTCCATTTTATTTATTGTCAAATCACAATAAAGTCATATTTATCTACTGGATATTATATTTATACAAATAATAATAATAAAATAATGTTAATCATAATATCAAAAAATTTCAAAAATTTTATTCAATCATAATATCATAATATAAAAAAAATATTAAAATCGTTTTGGTTTGGGGAACTTTTAATTTAAATAATGTACATATGGCGAATTTTTTAAATGTGGGCGAAGTACGAAATCCGAAAATACGAAGTCTATCGATAAATGTTTATGGAAATCACATAATTCATTTACAGAAAAACGAAATGGAGCTTTAGATTTTTTTTAATCCATATCTCCTATTACCTATAGTATCCGCTTACTTTCAAACAAAACTCCATAATGTTAACCTAATCTATCTCTCTATCTATCTAAATAGGACCAAATTCTGAAAAGTAATCTAAATTCCTAAATTGTTTTACTATTTTTGTCGATTCGAAAAACTATTAGGCAAAGCTCACCCATTCAGCGTTAAGCGAATACGACGGTATCTCAAGTCTTAATTAAAATAGAATTAACATTTCGACCTTATATCTAATGGAGTGTGGGACTATTCCCACCGGTGATAGCACTTGTGTACTTAGTGCGAGTTTTTTAACTTCTCGATCGCGTAAAAGTTACTGAAATTTGTATGAAGGGAAGCTGTTCTAACCCCATACAAATTCAAATTTTTTAACTTCTCGATCGCGTAAAATTTAACACAAATTTGTATGGAGGGGGAAGCTTTTCCAACTCCATACAAATTCGAGCTATTTAACTTCTCGATCGCGTAAAAGTTAACACAAATTTATATGTAGGGAGGGAAGCTTTTCCAACTCAATACAAATTCGAGCTATTTAACTTCTCGATCGCGTAAAACTTAACTCAAACTTGCATGGAGGCAAGCTGTTCCAACTTCATACAAATTTGAGTTAACTTTTATGCGATTGAGAAGCTAAAAACCTCGCAATAACCACACAGGACATAATATGAGTAGTGGACTATAAATGCGATTTTATGTGGAATCCATGCATCTTTATTACATTTTTTGGTTTATTACAAATTTTGTTTATTAAAATTTAGTGCCCATGTGGGCTTACAACACGCCTTAGTACCAGTAAAAATATTTGAAACTAGCGACCCGCCCTCGCTTCTCTTCGGAAACATTAAAACACACATGAAACCAAAAAAAATAATCATCAGGGACAATATCGGCTTCTAATGGAAAAATAATTTTTCAAATCGGTCCAGTAGTTTCGGAGCCTATTCGAAACAAACAAACAAACAAATCTTTCCTCTTTATATATAATTAGTAGTATAGATTAGGTTAATTAGGTTAACTGTCTGTAAAAATTTGAAAATAATATTTTGAGTAATATTAAAAAAAAGTTTTTTGTAGATTTGACACATTGAGTTTTCGATTTTCGTCAAATATTATCGTATTTTGTGGTTCATTTTAGCATTTTTAATTTCCCCGCGTAATCTCATTTAGTCACACCGACTTTGAATATTGCTATTGAAAATATTTTGCGATCATACATATACATACTCGTACCTTAAGAGTTCACTATTTATGCATAATACACACTGTGCGAATAAAAAACATTAAACACCTTGCCGCGATTGACAAATACAATAAGTGTCATTAATTATACTAGTGGTTCCGCAGTAGTCGAAATTTGACTATAATGAACGTAGTTTTCACGTAGTTTTCTTTTTTATATTCATTTTATGTTCTGTAGGCAAACTTTTTTCGACAAATAATATTAAAGATAAACAATATTAACCTATTCTCAATTTGACCACAGATTTTAAGCAATAACAAAAGTTTGACAATAAACAAAGAATATATATAAGTATGTATGTTTGTCAAATACATGGTAGTGTGTGTAATGTTTTTTTATTCATTTAATGTATTATTAATGCATAACTTTAAAAATATATTAGCATTCTGCACTCCTTCCCTATATTCTCGATAAGTGTGGGAAATTTCATACTTCTCCGTCCGCGCAATTTTCGTAAAAAGAGGTACAAAGTTTTTGTTTTACGTAATATATAGATTAATATGAACATGAAGCTTTTTTTTAAAGGGTTTTTATGACCTGGTAATTAAGGCCTTTTTAGGTCATGTCTTATTTTAATTTATATTCTTATTTTTATGAAAAATCATAATATGGAGTGAAATGTAATGAAATGAGATGAGATGATATGGGATGAAATATAATGTCAGTAAACTGGTGGTCACTTACTGAGATTTTTGCAGAGGACTTCTTGTAGGATCCCGAGAAGTTACGTCCAGTGGTTTTGTTTCATTTTCCCACATTTGTACACTTACACAGATATTAAACAGTTAATAAACCACCGTTATTATACATTTAAACCTGAAGAAACACTAAATAGACAAAATAAAACAAATCACACAACTTCACTCCCCGCGTTCCCGCCAAAAAGTCTGAAGCTAAATATAATATACTCGATAAGAAAACAGGTTCATTTACCGCAGATATCGTGCGGCCCTGGCGGCTGCTCCTACTGAAACAGCCGTGCCGTTGCTTTCTGTTACGTGTAGAGACTTGCATTTTGCTAATCAGGGATCCCCTTCCAGGTCAGTTTTTTCTTCTTTTTTTTTCGTACCGCTTTTCCATAATTATTTATTCATCTATCTTTAATGAATGCCCCTGAATCGTCAATAACTATATAAACTATATTATTTATTTTACGAATTGTGATATTTTTAGTAGTCGATTTAACTTATTTAAATCTAGTACTTTTTACGGTTGTCGAGAGCCGTAGACATTATTAAATCTCACGTTAATAATTTTCATTTTATTTCATTTGGGAAGTTTCTAAAACTACAGTTTTATTTATTTATTAAACCTGCTTTATATCATTATGAATATCATCTATTTTATGTTGTACTGCCAAATTTAGTTGCCTGTAGTTTATATGTGTAGAAAAGGCGATGGTTTAATTGACCATCATAGTCCATAAATGCACCACCGCGAATGCCTTCGCATACGTTGAAGTTCAAGTTTAAAATCGCATTGAAATAATGGTTCGCATTCTAATCGAAACGCACAATCGATTCAAATCAACTCTATAAAACATTCTGAAAGCCGTAAAATAATTTTAAATAATTATTAGACATCGATAGTACTGTGATAGAATATATCCCATAGAAACGAAGTGATCGGCGCATGGATACAAACTAATTTACACGATTACTTTTACATATTGGATTTAATAAGCTATTGACTTGTGTTCTTATATTTATAAGGTTGTCCGGTAATCGCGTGAATTTTGAAAAGTGCGCCCTGTTGAGTAAGCACGTTAGTACGCAGTTAGCTAGCAGACGGCTCACCACTGATCAGTCACCGACACCCGCGCCTCCTTCACCTCACCCCTCTGTCTGGAGATACCTCAACGACAGACCTACTCTCACCGAACCAGGTAACATTCCAATAACAATAAGAACTTATTCTGTTTGTTATTAATTTGTTGATGATATAAAATGGTTACTAAAATCTTGGTTTAAAAATTGTATTGTTATTTTACAATGAGTGGACACGAATCAAGATTTTGGGGAAAGTAAATATAATAGGATATTATAACATATATAGTATATAATAATGTCTATGTATATAAATGAATGTTTTGTGGGAGTGTATAATGAAGTTAACCTAATGATTTTATTGGTGTTATAATACCTACTTAATCTATTCAGGCATATTTTTTGTGTTACACTTTGTTCCTTCGGTCACATTTTTGTCTGCTCGTAATTTGCTGGAAGAAGACTAATTAGTAGATCGCCTTTTTGTATATTTTATTTTAAATCTTTTGTTTTTTAATTGTTTTATATACAATAAGGCATATATATAAATACTAAATAATAAACCAGTTCAATTATTATAAATATTGGAACAGATATAATACAAAGTGACATCAAAATAATTAGGTATAAATTTCAGCATTGGAATTGGTATCGTTTGAACGCGAGCCCCCTGTTGATCATCTGGAGAAAGAACGACTAAAACGTCTTCGCGGCTCGAGCTAAAAACTACATTTTCTTTTAAAAGAAGATGACATATATTTTTTCGTACATTTTACAGTAAAACTAGATTCAGGAAATACAATATAATAATTGATTTTTAATTTTTGAGAGGTTCTAATTAAGAACATATGTATTATTATTACACGTCTATGTAAAGTAAAATAAGTCGTATATAATAAATATTGGCCGCCATTGATAGATTATATATATTTTTAAAAGTTTATAACTAGACAACTACGAATAAATAATTATTTATTCGTAGCTAGACAATCCAAAATAGTCACTATTAAATTCATCAGCTAGATTATCTCATAAGTAAGTAAGACATCCAATTTATATTTATTAAAATAGCAATATAAAACAAATAAATAAAACATTCTTAAAAAAGGCTACATAATACAACGCGCGGCGTATTTAATGTAATTCGTGAAAATAACTAAAACTAATTACTACTTAATTTTTAAATTATTATATGTCAGAGTGCATTTGGTAATTTTTAATTGAGACTCATTTCAGGTTGTTTTCGGTATAACATTAATTTATTTGATATATTTTTAAATCGGATTAAGTTTTGATCTTGTGAGGAGACATTACAGATTTGGTAGTCGCCGGATGTCATGAACATATCATTAAGTCGATTTTTAAATCGATTTTTCGGTCTTCATCAAAACACCTTCGGATTTTTTAAATAAAATTCAGTTCATCTTCAGTTCATGAACAAAAGTTGAAGTTATTTTTCATTTAAACGAACAATAAAACTGGGCGTCAAGTCCAGATAGTGAGATATTGAACTTAGGTTACAAGTGTAGTTTTTGTACTGTGCACATTACTTCTTGTTTTGGTTGCCATGTAAGCAACGACAACGTACGTGTTCTGACATTTTGGTATTGACGCTCATTTGATCCCGTCATTCGAATTCGTCGATATTTTTTTTGTCTCCATTTCTCGCCGTCTTTAATTTAGTACTGGCATTACATTTTTGGGCTATAGTGAATCGATCGAGTTTTTCTTTTTTCACCACTACCATGTTATCAAAGGTTTTTTTTTTATTGCTTAGGTGGTTGAACGAGCTCACAGGTGTTAAGTGGTTACTGGAGCCCGTAGACATCCACAACGTAAATGCGCCACCCACCTTGAGATATAAGTTCTAAGGTCTCAGCATAGTTACAACGGCTGCCCCACCCTTCAAACCGAAACGCATGCCGCTTCACGGCAGAAATAGGCAGGGCGGTGGTACCCACCCGCGTGGACTCACAATAGGTCCTACCACCGGTTAGTCGACTGCGCAGTCTGAACTAGCAGTGAACAAAGGCTTTAGAAGTTTTATCATCATTAAACGCCATTAGGAGTCTGCCAAATAGTGCTAATTAATTTTATCGAATTATGAAATCAAAAAAAAATTGCACTATATTCTCAAGAGACATTGTATTTGAATTTTGTTAATACAGAAATATGTATAGGGAAATTCAAACTCGGAAAGCGCACGTATTTGGTCCTGTTTTTCTTGAGTCGAGGTTCGTACCTCCGTGGTTCCCGCGCATAGGAGCGCAAAATATAAAATATGGGATTCGGCGGCCGACACGTATTTAGTCTTAAAAAAACCTTATTTTATAGTATAATTACAACTAGACCAAGTCTCAAAAACTTAAACTTATTATGTGCTTCTAGGTATGTCTTATTATTTAATTACTTCGTGACTGCCAAAACTGTAATGTAATTAATTACCATATAATGTTTTTTTAAGGAAAAATATTCTCAAATTAGTTATGTTTACATACAGCTCCTGCAAACCTAAAATATAACTACATTATTATAAACATAAAAATACGCATCATTCGTGCTCCAGTGGTATAAAAAAGATGTTCAGATCATCAATGAGGCCATTTAAATTGTTAGTTCCTTACATGACAGTATTTATTTTACACTAAAAATCTCGCCATATTAATACTCTTACATACTAGATATGTAACTATTTACTTTTAATTTTTGTACGCTGAAAATTGATCTCATTCATTTTTTAAATTTATTTTAAAATATAGTTAATGGACATTAAAGTGGTTTGCGTTCACGAGAAAATTGAAATTCACCTATTTTTTTTATTTTTCTTTGTCTATGGTGTATTTTTGTATTTTTTTCAGTATTACAAGTATCTTAATATTATGTGTGTGGTGTGGTGAATATATAATTAGTTACTTGTGAAAATATAATGTAATCACAAATCGCTTAGGAAATAAGAATGTGAAATTATTGACATGCCGTAATGGCTGAGTCGTTCACGACTATAATAAAAGTTAACATAATATATTACTTAAAAAATGCTCTCTATTTACTAGCGTTTATTATTGGGAAGGGCCACATAATTAACTATTATTTGCTCTATTGAATTTTACGTTGAAACGTTGCATGTTCAGTGGAAATTGTATTACACTTTGTGTGATATTTGAACTTAATAAACACAATTGGTTTCTGTTAATGAGTATTTGCAATAATAGTACAATGAAAAAAATGGGTCCAAAAACTTACTCATATAGGATAGAAATCTTGCAAATGTTTTCGAAGTTTTGATGTCTTGGAATCGATTTGAGTGTGAATTTAGTAATTAATTTGACAGGATCAGAGTTACGCAATTCCATTAACGAAGATTTGTCTAATATATATGCATGTATAATATATATAATATAATATTATTCAATTAACAATACTGCAATAACATACGCATATTTCGTGTTATATATTCGAAAGAAAAAAAAGTACATGAAAAGTTATTACTACATAACTTTTTATTTTTAAATATGTGCAATTTATTTGCGCTTATGTATATCGCGGATGTTTGCGGGCAATAATATTAAACATTAATATGAGCAATAATCTGAATTATTACGCAATTTGAATATCATATCAAATGTTTCGTTGTTGTAACGGATAGCTTGTATTTTTGTAATGTTTATACGCGTCATAACGTGGATAAGTTGGTGTCAGATTAGGGAATATATTATTAGTATTTATTAGTACATACATACACATACGTATATTATTTAATTTATCGTATGACGTAACAAACTGATGTTGGAAGACAGCGAAAAAATCACTGCCACTAAAAAAAAATTATCTCAATCCAAACTAAGTTGTAGTACAATGTCTATTGAATGTTCAAATTATAATTTGATTGTATTTTAATTATTTTAATGTTATTGTTTTGTTCAATTAAAATTATTTTTAAGACAAAAAACGGAAGCTAGACTACCTTACCACCGACTAGGTATTTTGTTTTATTTATTGTTATTTTTTAAGTTAGTTTTTACGAATTTACTTTTGAACTACAAACGCAATTTATGTACTTAATAACTTATTTCCTTTAAATTTAATGTATTAAAAAAATTAGTCTGTATTGTATTTTAATATTAATTTTGTAATGCTTTAATATAAAATTTTGATGCCATTATAGACTTATCATGAATCTCAAGAATAAAATGATTAAAATTAACAATTAATATTCGTTCTGTGCATTTAGTTTTATATGTCGTTCCAATTTATTCATTTTCGGTTTGCACTTTAACAACGCTACATCTTAGTTTGATTTCGAAAAAAAAAAAACTTGAAATTTCGTTACATTATAGAGATCATGTAAGTATATTATATCAATTACAAAGACTTATCGATAAGTGAATAATCATTGATGTCTATTTATTCATAAAAAAAAGAGATTGTTACGCATTGTTACCTGACAACATTCCACGTATCAGACTGAGTGTATTTGTATTTATTGTGTGAAAAAATATAAGAAAAGACTATAATGTAATAACAGTATTGGCTGCTTTAATTGTTATAGTGATTCATATATAAAATTATATTCAATAGCGTACATGTTAAAATAATAGAAATATATAGAAAAACACAATTTCGTGAGCCTTTAAGTAATCAATGACAATAACGCAGCATTCTCATCGAGCGTTCATACGTGAAGTTCCGAAGTGTTCTCATAGTCAGCAACGTCACGTGACTACCTCCAGAACTTACTGAGATAGTATCGAAACAACTGAAGAACCATCAATGTGTTTATTTGACTTGCAGCATTTGGCTAGCTATTATATCGGTCCTAGGTAATGTAAGTTAGACGGGATCCCGGCGATTCGTGTTATTATTGTTGCTGATTATATTGCTAATGCAATTTTATATATAAAATTTTAACGAAATATTTTGTACGTCGTTTGTAAAATTTTAAAATGTTTCAATGGAGCTATTGAATTTTTAATTCTAATTATCTATCCTGTGATACGTGATCCTCGATGTCTACGACTAACATTCCTCGTCTGTTCTATCTATCGTTGTGCTCATTTTAAATTTTTATTCATCACCTATAATGTATTACTTCATAGTAGCTCAAATTATCAATTTCAACTTGTCATTTAAAAAAAAAAAAACCTAAATGTCACGAATTCTAAAATTAATTTAAATTGAATTTTGAAACGGAATATCTAAAACTAAGAAATAATTATCGTGTAAATTGGAATAAATAATAATTGTTGTATGAGTTGTTTTTTTTTTTCATCTATTATTAGCCCCATCCTTCTATAGACACGCATTTACTTTACACAATGAAAGAGGATTGACGCCTATTTGTATATGTATACATAATTATTTAAAAAATTATAATGAAACAGGTTTCAATTCCTGGCCCAGGTTTTATAAGCAGATATGAGAGACATTACAAAGTGAACAAGCCCAGCCCGTACCGATACAAGATTATATTGGTATAACCGGTCAAAAGGGCTGTGGTTTCATACTTGCGCAATTTTATCCATTGAAATATAATTTACACCTAACTGCTTTAAGTTTACTGAGCATTAGATCGTGGAAACATATTATATAATACATTGTCTATACTATAAATAAAATACGTTGATGTTTTCACTATTATTAATCAACGTATTTTATCTTTTATTAATAGCTGACTTCCTAGTGCCTCAATTGATAAATAAAAGACCTAAACTTTTGTATAAAATAAACTTAAAACAAACAAAAAGAATCCGTTCCACGGGGGACGCATCAAAGGGAAAACAAAATTGTTATTTTTATTTAATTCCGAGCATTTTCATATTTATCTACCTTTTAAACCTTCTCTGGACTTCCAGAAATAATTCAAGACCAAAATTAGCCAAATCGGTCCAGCCATTCTCGAGTTTTAGCGAGACTAACGAACAGCAATTCGTTTTTATATATACTTAGTCTGGCCATAAATACTGTTACAAAGGAAAACAAAAAAAATTCTATGGCAAATAACATTTATTACTTTTACAGTGTGTTAGTTTAATACATAAATATAAAACAATTTAAAGTATAAAAAGCTTATTCGAAGTGGTCTCCATTGGCTGCAATACAGTCCTTTAAACGTTAAGGCCAGTTATCAATAGAAGCACGCACTCTTTCCATGGGAAAAATTTTCCCTGCCAATCGTACGGATTGTTTTAGGGACGCCTCCAAATTATCATGGCGTTTAGAGCAAGCCGTACTCTTTAAAACTGACCATAAATCATAATCCAGCGGATTAAGATCGGGACTAGACGACGGCCAGTCTTCAGCTCTGATGAAGTCCGAAACGTTCGTTTCCAACCAAGACTGCGTAGACCGAGCTTTATCACCTGGCGCCGAGTCTTGCTGGAAGGACCATTGACCATTGAATTGAACATGGTGTTGTTAAGAGGCTTCAAGGCTCAAGAATGGTATCTTGATACACTTGTGCCGATGTTTTGATACCTTTTTCACAAAAGTATGGCCCAGTCACTCCTTCATAGCTAATACCCCACCAAACCATCACTGAAGTCGGATAGTGCCCACGTTGCACTCTGTCGACTAATTGGGAAGCTTCCTTAGAGCTTTGAGCATTACACGGTCATTTTGTTTGTTAAAATGTTACTCAATTGTAAAAATTTTCTCATCCGTAAACAAAAAATTTCTATGACCTCCCTTTGCGTACCGCTTCAGTAGTTGTTTCGATTTTACCACCCTATTCTCTTTTAAATTATCAATTAAGAAATGACCAGTACGTCTCTTATAGGCTGCAAGTCCTAAGTCATCTTTTAAAATACGCGACATGGTTCTAGGTGCTATCTTCATCTCCCGAGATACATAGTACAGGATCCCTGGTACAATTTTCATTATTTATTACTAACAAGCTGATTTTTCGTGAGTAGCTTCCTTTTGACTAGACGCCCAACTTTTTTCCTTACAGTAACGTTGGTAAGTGGTAGCTTACTAGGGGTAGCAACGATAAAATATGTTGATTTCACGAATTTTAAAAATTTACTACTAACCGAATTTTTCTTTGTTAATTATCGAGATAATTATCTAAATAACGTGAAAAAATATTTGTCCTACAAAATATAAGGTTTTGTTAGGCAGTCCCCCCTCTCCAACATGTATCATAAACAAGGTCATGAAAAATAATTACTAACCAGCTGATTTTTTTTTTACCTATTTCACCTATTTCATAAAAAAAATGAAATAGGTTTGCTTTAGTTAATGGTGGTTCTTTGATTTAAATATTTGGAATAAAACTACTTATTGGTTTCTACTATTTATTAATAAAAAATAATTAAACACACTAAACTATTTATGTACCAGATAAAATTAATATTAAGCAATAAGTTTTAAAAAAAGTATCTATTTATAAACTAAAACATACGTTTCAAATTTAAGAGGTGGTATTATTTTTTATTCTCAGTATTATAAGTTTCGTTGCCAATTAAAATGATTACGTACTAGTTTTATTTTAGAAAACTAATAGTTAATACACATAATATACAATACACATAAAATATTTGTTATAAGATTTCATAAAATATTTGTTATAAGCATTCGATTCTAAAGGTATCGTAATATATTAGGCTAATCAATATGTTTCGTTATCGTCGGTTTGTTGTCGAATTTCATAAAATAATAAAATAATCAATGACCATAATTTTATTTCTCAAAGAATATATACAATAATAAAAAGAAATTGTTGTCAATGGAACCTAAGTAAATTCAGAAAGTAAAAGTATTGTCCAAGGATTCCTTAAACCTTAAAGAGTAATGATTATTATAATGTCTACGTAATAAAAGAATAAAGATCAGCCCGATAGCAAACTAATAACAAAAACAAAATCACGGTCAAAAATACATTAGGTTACAAATATTTAAATTACATTAATCTACATTGTTTTAAATTAATTTTATACAAATTTAATCACAAAGACACATATCTTTTCGTTCGTAATATTTTAATTTTAAATCAAGGTGTTAAAATTCTGTTGAACTTAACATCTCATAGGAGTTCCATCAGGATTTGTTGGAATTTTTGGCTTACAAACCTTTTTTTTGCCTTCAGCACCACTCACCATATTACAAGTAAAAGTAAAATATCCACAAGATGACGATTTTGTATAGTAGGTGTGTGAATATTGTTTCCTTATATTATTATCACTGTCTAAATCGCGTGTTACTGATTTTGAAACAGATACGTATCGATTATTATCATCTGGTTTAACATTGTAAAGTGACCGCAAATCTTTAGGACTCACATTTCTGGTGTGTGTAGTTGGATAAGTATATTTTATTTTACCAGAGCCAGGAGTAAGGGATACAGTCTGCGCTTGAGATGGTGAATCTTTTGACCCTACTACGTAAGTTTTATCTTTGGAAGCAACCGATTTAACGCTGCCTGTGAATCCAACTGGTATTGTATAACCGCCAGTACCTGGTACACGCTCACCAGGCTGATATATTTTACTCTCATCAGGACGTTCAGAGTTTCTCTGTGTAATCTCTGCATTTTGGTCTCGAAGTGCCCCCAAGACAATATGTTGCGTGTTGCCGCCTGTTGTTTGCCTTACTTCCAGGCCTTTTCGCTTCGGCGAATGAAGAGATTGGTGCGTTTCTGAGTCTCTAGAAAATTCATTATAATTTGCAAATTCTCCTTGATCGTTATCACTTGTGTCTGTACCTTCAGGTGCAAACCCGTCATCCATATCATATTCCTCAGGTTGGTTTTCTTCTTTATCAGTGGTATAATCATAATCTCCACTATTAGTGCCATAAGCGGACTGAAAAGAGCGTCTACTTTCAACGGGAGGTGAACGAGTTGGTGTAGATGCCGCAAATTCAGTTTTGTGATGATCAGAGTGAGAATGTGACCCATATTCGTCGTTATTTTCAGAATATACTGGATCTATTTTTTCCGTGTTTGCACTGATATCCAACGGTGTAGTTGAAGGAATATCATAGCTCAAGTGTTCCGTAGTTAGTGGGATTTCAGTCGATTCAGTAGGTAACAAGTCTAATGATTTCTCCGTCGTCTCGATGTTAATATTTTTGTTTTTTTCATCATAAACATCAATTTTATCAAATGGAAGTCTATTAGAAAAGACTGTGTCTTTGTCTAAGCTGGCACCTGCTTGAGCTCCTCCGTTATAAGTAATTCCATATTTAAATGTTCCACGTAATTGTGATTGTGAGGAGCCCGTTCGACCACTTGATTGTGCAGCTGCAGTTCCCCCGCCCACAAATGGAGATTTTTGTACATCATGAGATGCATCTCCATGTGTATACGGTGTAAAACCAATCTGAGCTTGAGACGAAGTGCTACCTGGACCACGAGCTTGAGCGTCCGCCATGCCACCTTTCAAGCTACCCTGTACTTGTGTATTGGAAGAATGCATCACTCCTTCGCTTTGCGAACCAGTCAAGATGGAACCTGTCTCGGATCCTAATTGAACATTAGCTTGTGATTTATTATTACGTCCACTTCCTTGAGCATTACTAGAAGCTCCTTTTTTGTCACCAGTTACTTCGCTATTAGCTGCTTTATTCTCACCACTAATTTCGGCTTGAGCAGAAAATGAGCCACCGCCAGTATAAGCTCCTTGCACATGTGTTTGAGCACGTCCTTTATCATTTCCTCCTTTTGAGGAAGCTATAGCCGTTGTACCGTTTGAAGCTTGAGAAACGCTAGCTTCAGCTGCAGAATCGTCACCATCTATCAAAAGAGCTGAATTTGGATCGACAACATTCTGTGGTGCACCAGCTTGATTATTACCGTATCCATAAGGAACATTGGCATACTGTCCAGAACCACCTCCCGTGTTGGATAAGTCATTACCATATTGGTTAGGGTAAGGTCCAGCACTAGGTCCGTACTGTCCATTTTGATTACCTGTGTTCCCTAAGCCAGTAGTGCCAGGACTAATTGAACCTGATCCTTGACCTACCATATTAGTCCCATATGGTCCATTTTGTCCTGGTAATGATGGGTTATATGGACCTTGTTGACTCCCAGTACCATCAAGATTAAAAGGTCTATTAGAGATGCCGTAACCACCTGGCACATTACTTTGGCCTCCAGGAACATAATTATCACCCGTTCCAGGTACGCCATTGTTTTGGATTCCATTTAACCCAGAACCATAAACGCCACCTGGTTTCTGCAAACCACTTTGGACGCCGGTGCCATAACTTCCTCCTGGATATTGTATGCCATTTTGGCCTCCGGGCCCTTGAAGGCCACTTTGTCCGCTTGGACCATACTGAGTTCCTGGTCCTCGAATTCCACCTTGAACATTATCATATTGACTTACAGGAGCTTGGATTCCACCTTGTCCGCCGGGGACATACTGATTTCCTGGCCCTTGGATTCCATATTGTCCACCTGGACCATACTGTGTCCCTGGCCCTTGGTTTCCAAGTTGTCCTTCTGGACCAGTCTTAGTTCCAGGACTTTGGATTCCATTTTGCTCACCTGGTCCATATTGAGTTCCAGGTGCTTGAATTCCTATTTGTCCCCCTGGACCATACTGAGTTCCTGGACTTTGGATTCCATTTTGTCCATTAGGACCATACAGAGTTCCAGGACCTTGGATTCCTCTTTGACCTCCTGGACCATACTCAGTTCCGGGAACTTGTATTCCATTTTGTCCCCCTGGACCATATTGAGTTCCAGGAACTTGAATTCCGTTTTGACCACCTGGACCATATTGACTACTAGGACCTTGAATTCCATTTTGACCACCTGGACCATATTGAGTTCCAGAACTACCATATTGTCCTCCAGGGCCTGATACAACATTTTGACCTCCGGAAGATCCAGGCCTATACTGACCAGTTGGCCCTTGTAATCCGTTCGGACCGATTCCGATTCCAGGTCCATATTGAGGACTTTGATTATTTGGTCTAGAATCATACATATTTCCTGGTTCTTGAATACCTTGTCCAACAGCACTATCGGGTCCATACTGTCCACTTGGCCTTTGCATAATGTTTTGATTTCCAGGAGCATATTGACCTCCGGGCTCTTGATTCCTACTTTGACCACCTCCATATTGACTACCGGGACCTTGTAAGCCGTTTTGACCACTAACGATATCTGGTCTGTATTGAACTCCAGGGCCTGTTACAATATTATGACCATCTGTGGATCCAGGTTGGTACTGTCCTGGAGTTCCAGGAAAACTGTTTGGACCTCCTCCAATTCCAGAATTATACAGACCTCCAGGAATAGGCAAGCCATTATGACCTACTGTGCTCCCAGGATTATATTGGACTCCAGGTATTTGCCCATCGGTATTTGTAGGCGCATACTGTCCTCCAGGTCCTTGTAGGCCATTTTGGCTACCGATAACTCCAGGCATGTGGTTTTGTCCGGTACTCGTAGGGCTGTAAGTACCGGGACTTTGTAGGCCGTTCTGATTATTTGGATTTAACTGACCATATTTGTTTGCATTATTGTTAGTACCTATGTCAGCTGGATTAAACGGACCTGCAGGTCCTTGTTGAGTATTTGTCGAACCCGGGTAAGACCCACCCTGATTACCTTGACTTCCAGGATGATACCCTAACCCACCATTCGATCCAGGAGTGTATCCACCAGTAGTTCCGTACGCGTTATTTGGTTTTGTTTGGTAGTTACTTTGGCCATCCGTTTGATATGGTCTATTGCCACCAGGTCCGTAAACAGCATTAGGGGCTAGTAAATTATGAGGTTCGTTTGCGTTGCCTTGAGAACTTGGTCCATTAGGTGTATTCTGAGATCCCGGACGTGTAAATGTTCCTGTGGATGGCCAACTTAACCCCGTATTGATCCCACTTGGACCTCCTCCATGAGCAGGCGTTTTCGTACCTTGTGAAGGGACTTGGTTTGTACCATAAGGCATATTTCCATTTTGGTTGGGTCCGTAGTTTCCATTTTGACCATAGCCACCTCCTGGTATATTGGAAACGATTCCGTGACCAGAGCCAGAGTTAGGATTTGGCCCGTATACATTACTACCACTAGGTACAGGAAGGTAGCCATTTATAGACCCATCAGGAACATTTTGCCTTGGACCATAGCTGCCTTTTACTGGTTCGTAATTAGTACTAGTTGAAGGTGGCAAATACTGATTACCCAACCCAGGAGATGATCCGGTGTAACCACCCCCAGGGCTTATTCCATAACCTGTATTTGGTCCCTGTACACGAATACCTGGAATACCATTTAGAGCTGGATTAAAAGCTCCGTTCCCAATTTGATTAGGACCATAAGTTCCTCCAGCGCCCGGTGGTCTATAAGCACCATTGATTCCAGTACTTCCAGGACCATAACGTTCGCCATTTTCATTAGGCCCGTAACCTCCATTTCCTGTTAATCGACTTCCCCCTGTTGGATCAAAGGGTAAATTGTTTCCTGGTGTGCCGATCGCTCCTGAAGGTCTAAAAAGAAAGTATTACATTACGAGTGTTAAATCAATTGCCTTTTGTGAAATTGTGTTTTAGTGTGTAATTCTGTTATGGGCTGTTACATAATTATTTAACATAAAGCTATTATTAATAGTAAAGTATATTATAGTGGTCATATCAAAAACGAAGTACGAAGAATTGCTTATGGATTTTCATAGAAGTGTACATACAATCCTGATGGAATGCCGCCGTGAGAATCTCCCAACGGTTTTTGTTTTGAGGTATCGATGCCAGTAGATCGGCCGACACAGTCATCGCAGGTCGGGTCATACATGGATTGACTTTGTGCTTGACCCATTCCGCTCGTTCCACCTAATTAATAATTAATACTCAACATTAATGATTTCTTTTAAATTTACCACAATTTTACAAAGCAGTTATGGTAAATTAACATCTAAGTGTTATAAGGGTCCGTTTAATTCTTTATATGAACTAAATTATGGCTTTAAATTTAAAAATAAAGAAAAAACATTAGGTACTGAGATTATTTATACGAGAGGAATATTTTTAAATAAAAATTTCATTGATATAAAAATTCCTGGGTTCCGTTTTGTATCACGTATTGAAATTCAAAAAATCTATTTAAAAAGGCATTTATTTGTAGCCAGTTCATTATTTTATCATAATATCGTAATGACTAATAATACAAGATGGTTTCATTCGTTTTTACTCACTGACGCTAGCTCTAGAGGAGTCAGCAGCTGATTGCGCTTCGGCTTTTCCATCATCTTTTCCGTTTCCATGGTCTATGGCCAGATACTGAGATTGGGTCTGTCCCCTGTAACGTCCTCGTAATGCGTAGGGAATTTGACGACGGACTCTGTGTATTTCATGTATGCTCTTCAAATTAAGCAGATCTTTGTTGTACTTCACCACCAAACTTTTTATAGGACAGCGCATAACCGGCTTACTTTCGTCAATCGGGTATACCTGTTACAACAGATGACTTAGTTTTAAATTGTTCTAACGTTTTCCTTGACACATTAAATTTACTGTTCCATTTTTGATAGTGAGATTGTGAAACACAGGCCAAGGAAAAAGGTGAGCCTTGACAGATGAAGTTATCTCATAAGTAATGATAAAATAACATTAAAATATTGCAAGTTAATTTTATGATTGTCGTTATTTTACATAACACTAATGTTTCGAAAGATTTATTTTATCGTTCGTTACAGATAGCGCTACATAGTTTATTTATATTTATAACAAAATATAATAAATGTTAATTAATTATGTATATTACAAAAAATCTAAATGTGTTACTTTTTTATTAATTGTTTGTACATGTTTTATTTTTTATTTAACTGTTCGAATATCACAGTTTCGAACTATAGTTTTATTTTCATATAAATATTTTTGTGGGGTCATTTGATCGAATATTCGCTTATTCCATTGAAATCACAAAAGTTTATCTATGTTAACTAACGTTTGTATTGCATGCATCGAAAGATCAGCTCACGCACCACAAATAAATGTTCAAATATTATTGGAGTCCACAAACCTCACATAGTCAGTTCCGATGTTTAATAATCCTTGATTTGTTGAAAATAAAACGAAACTATTTCTATATTTTTTTTACTACCTGATCTTTGGTAGCCTACGGGACTATTACAACTTCGCACGGACTATTCTATTTGAGGGCACGTGTATTTTTTGTACAAAAACGATTTTCATTTATTACCTAAAATGAGTAGTCGGGCTCACGTGTAATAAACATGACAGCCTTGAGAAAAAATATTAAATTTTCAATTAGTTTGATACAACACATATCCTACCCTTCGGACTGAAACATGTGCTCCTTAGATAATCCTTAGCCAGAATTTATGTGTCTAGTGACACGCCCTACCACTGTCTATTAAGTCGAGCAAAATTATTATTTTCTTTATGAAAATCTCAATTTTTTTTTTCTTTAGACTCTGCCAACTAGATCCCAACTTGATGAGGTAAAAGCTTTTTTTGAGAGAGCCATCTGATGTGCAGGGATTAGAATACCACAGATCGATTCCTGCCGTGAGCGTGCGTCTACCCCAGAGCATTCATAATTGCCTTAAGAAAACTGTTATCTTACTCGTAAACCTCAAAGCACAATTGTTTTACACTAAAAATAGAATTCGAGCGGTCCATGTCACGTTATCAGTAATTACTAATTAATTATACAAATAAATTTACTGGTTTTATTGAGATAATTAAAAAAAAAACATTCTTCGTAAATTTCGCTCATGTCACGAAAAATTTATGAAACAATGGTTCCGAAGACGAATCACAGCATAGTCACTTGATTTTACTGTATAATGGACGCTACAATTATCGAATATAAATTTTATATTAAATGTGAAGTAGATATAATAATAATAATTTAATGTGTTATTCTAAAAAAAGTATTTCGATAATGAATACACACATACACACACACATACTCTATCCTGATATACGACAGTGACAATTTATAATTACTTTTATTATTCTCAGCAACAGTTTTATTATGTTAAATCTTATATGTTATATAATTAGACCACACTATTAAAACATCTGATAAATATAATTTAATAAATATTCGTTATTATGATCTGAAGCAAATATGTACCATATTAATTTTCATTTGTATATTTTTAGTTTGACATAGTATGTATAAAATCGCTGAGCTACTTTTCTATTAGTGAGCACTTGTTAAATTTTCATGACAGTTCGCAAATAGGGCAATTAGGTTTGCAAATTTATTATGACAATCAGTTTGATTTAAGTGTTTTTTTTTATCATATTTAGTGAAGTAAGTTTAAAAAAATTTAAAACAAACAATATTAGCATTTATAAAAATAAAACAAAAGTGGTCAACATACCTCTACGTATGACCGATTTTGCCCCATAGGCTTCAATTGGCTGAATCCACAAACATCTGTTGATACTTTCTTTGTACTCAATTCTGTAGCCAACTTCATAGCTTGGGAGTATTGGATTAGCCAAGTAACACATAGCTGCGTGTTTGTGTCGCGGCAAATCAAATAATACTGTAAAAAAACGTTAATAAAGAGCTTTCATTCTAAGAGATAACAAATAATTAATTTTAAATTAAATAAAAAGAAATAAAATACTTACACCAGATGAAATTTCATGAGAAGTTGTAGACTGCAATACACAAAAGTAACATATGATTATAGCAAAATGAGAAGCAAGACCGGCTCGACGTTGGCTTAGGAGCGCCATTGGACGCATGATCATGCGATGAAGCACAACGAGATTCTGGCGGCTGGGCGGCTCCTCCAGCGCACTGTAACGTCGACTGACCCTTCCACTTAAGATGAACTCTCTGTAGATATAAGTTCAGCCACCTAATTTCGGTGATAACGAATAAATTTGCCACACTTCAACCACAAATATAAGGAAGTTGGGGGTTTTATATTATTATAGATAAAAAGGTCTTCTCATTTACTATTCATTAGAAAATATATCGAGTTTAAAAAAGTTATGTCTTGTTTAATAGCTTTTTTTATTTTTTAATGGTTAGATGGATGGACGAGCTCACAGCCCACTGGTTTTAAGTGGTTACTGGAGCTCATAGATATCCACAATGTAAATGCGCCACCCATCTTGAGATATAAGTTCTAAGGTCTCAAATATAGTTACAACGGCTGCTCCATTCACCCTTCAAACCGAAACGCATTACTGCTTCACGGCAGAAATAGGCAGGGTGGTGGTACCCACCCGCGCGCTCTCACAAGAGGTCCTCCCACCAGTATAATTAAAGTATAACCTTATTAAAGTATAAATTTCTAAAGAAGTATTGTTATTTATAATACGATATAAACGAAAAAGCGACACTGAAAACTGATAAACATCTATAGAATTTAACATGCGAGAGAATGAAACAGTGTGCTTAGTGCGTGTTTCTTAACGTTTTCGATAGCGTAAAAGATAGCTCATATTTGTATGGAATGGGATCGTTTGCGTACGTCTCGCCGGATCTTCTCAGTGGGTCGCGTTTCCGATCCAGTGGTAGATTCTGCGAAGCACTGCTCTTGCTAGGGTCAGTGTTAGCAACTCTCCGGTTTGAGCCCCGTGAGCTCACCTACAAACGTTAGGGCGAAGCTGAAATAGCCTCAAGGCTATCAGCATAGGTAGGGAAAAAAAAGGAAAAAATATTTTTGCGTACGTTTGCCGTTAGGGCCGCTGTTCCAATTGCATACAATATTGGCTTAACTTTTACGCTGTCGAGAACTTTAAGAAACTCACACTAAGCACACAGAATACGTCGGAAATCTTCACTTTTATCGCGTTTGAATTACATGCCAACTGTGTTTCTGGCAGAATCTTCTCAGTGGGGTTTCGATCCGGTAGTAGATTCACCGACCCACTGCTATTGCTAGGGCTACTGTTACCAAACCCTCTTAGGTTAAGCCCTGTGAGCTCACCTACCTGTCTGCGCGTAGTTAAAATAGCTCATTAGCCTACCAACGATTAAGTAGTATTGAATTATGCATTTTTTATCTATCTACATTGACTAATAAAGCGAGCTTAGAAAAAATGTGTTACTTCGAATTTACTAACGATGTGCTTTCTTACTTAGAAATCGGTTCTATATAATTGCATCTTGATTTGTGTACCTACTGTTAGTCTCCATAGAAACTTGCATACTACTACTATCTTAAATGCATTATTTAGTATTTAATCTGTTAAATAAGCAGAATGTTAAATGTTATAGCAACTAGAGAAATTTCTAGAACTCGTACTGTTTGTTAATGTTCGTTATTTACCACAGTCTGCCTATTTTTGTGGCGTAGCAATCACATGAATGCAGCGGAGACTTCGGTATTATCCCTCCACAAGGTGCGTAGCAGAATAAATTATGGTCTTTCAAAGGGTGATCTAACAGTTTAGCATCTGATGGGCCGACAGCTCGTTTGTCCGTCCTAATATATCAACGAACGTGCACATTTTTGGATATCTATAGTGTATTGTATTTTGTTTCTCCGGTATGACCAATTTAGTCTAAAATGGCGATCGAAGTTTCATTACAAATGAATTTTAATTAGAACCAAAATCAATTGGGCTTAATACCAGTAGTTTAAAAGAAAATACGTAATATAGCCGTCGAAGTCGTTGTGGCCTAAAGGATAAGACGTCCGATGCATTCGTGTTGAGCGAAGCACCGGTGTTCGATTCCCAGGCGGGGGGTACCAATTTTTCTAATGAAATACGTACTCAACAAATAAATATTCTCGATTGACTTCCACGGTAAAAGAATAACATCATGTAATAAAAATCAAACCAGCAAATTTTAATTTGCGTAATTAATGGTGGTAGGACCTCTTGCGAGTCCGCGCGGGTAGGTACCACCGCCCAACCTATTTCTGCCGTGAAGCAGTAATTCGTTTCGGTTTGAACGGTGGGGCAGCCGTTGTAACTATACTTGAGACCTTAGAACTTATATCTCAAGGTGAGAGGCGCATTTACGCCGTAGATGTCTATGGGCTCCAGTAACCACTTAACACCAGGTGAGCTGTGAGCTCGTCCAACCATCTAAGCAATAAAAAAGTAAAAACTTTTTGTTTCCATAGAGAGCCTTTCGGATAGATATCTCCTAATTAGTACAGTCAGTCTTCGCTTCATTGGATGCCAATTATTATCTCCACGATTCAATCGGTGTTGGAACTTCACTCCTTTGCCGGCATGTGGTGAGGTAGAGAGAGGGAAACAGATATATTGTATAACTGTATACACCTTTCATGTTTTTGTAGATTTTGTAGATTTTTGTAGGCTTTGAAATGCCTTATCTATGTTCTATATTGCCCATGAAAATAGCCTCCTCGCTCCTCCTCACTTTAAAATAGTATTTTAATTAAATTAAGAAAGAATTAAGACATCGAATATGATTTTTGGAAGTTTATTTCTCATCATAAATCAGTAAAAGTATTATAGAATATTAATATAAAATTGCAGAAAGCACCTGTACTATGTATGTATAAAATAACTATATGCAGTTATTAATTTAGGCCTATTTGAGCAAAACGATTCGATTAAAGAATGTTTAGCTAACATCACTGGTATATGGTTTTAGCAATCAGCTTAGTAATTGATTATTATTAAAACTACCTTATTTTACCACTAACGGAACTACTTCTCATTACGAATGTAGATAAAAGTTATACAAATCTAAACAAACTTCACACGCAAATATAAATGAAACTTCGTTCGCTAAATATAATTTAAAGTTATAAAACATGAATATCAGTTGACTTATATAAGATACTTATAACCGTGTTATTTCGGAGCTGACGTTGGAATCTCTCTTTTTGTAAGAATGCGACGGATATACGAAATGTGGAGTATAATAATTTGCAGATTGAGGCTCTCCCGGATTCTTGCTGGTAGTGATCCTGCGATAGTATTCAATGGAATCAGTACATTCACATGCAAGTCGACTCTCTGAGCCGCTACTCTCCAACTGATATTTAGGGACCACGATAAGGCTTTCTGTAGATTTAGTCGGTTGGTAATGGCTGTGGCTACGTGTGTACACTGAATAGTGTTGAGTGTTCGCACTTTGACGGTGAACATGCTTCTCGTGGTGTTGCTGATATTCATGATGGCTTTGTGTGCTTCTACCACTGTGGCTACGGCCGTGACTTTTTGATCTATTTGATTGTTTCGCGGTTGTATCCAAATAACCATATCCAAATCCATAACCACCAAATGCTTTGGTTGTGAGATTATCCCAGGACTTAGGCTTCACGTGTTGGTGTGAGCTTTGATATTGAATCTTAGGAGAAGATTTTGTTTCAGATCGATCGTTATCCCAAAATAAAGTATCGCTGCTAAGTGACGTGGTGTAACTAGAAGCGGAGTTGTCACACGGTACAGTAGCGTTGCTTGTAGCATACGACTGCAGGCTGCATTGACTAGTTTGCGTAGATTCGGTGGTCAAGTAACGATAACGGGAACAATGGCCAGAAGAACATACTTTTTTCATTCGTGGCGGAGGGACATTATCAGGTTTTTGGGTAGATTTATCAACTTGATATTTTTCCCTTCTTTTGTGGTCTTTTGAACATTCCTTTTTTCTTCTGACTTTTTTCCTGGTATGAGGGACACAGTGCGGGTCACAACACGGACTGGCTAGATCATATGCCTCCAGACTATTTGCGTCCGGATTGTTATATACTGGCATGCACGGAGCACAGCTATGACTATGATTGCTTCTATGCATTTTAGAGTGTTTTGAATTTGTAGACTTATATATTTCCGATGCTCGATAACAATCATTAGGTGCTTTCACAATATAATGATGACAATCTCGGCTATTTCTCGGAGAGCCAACAGTAATAACAAAACTGCCAGTGTGCAGATTAGGCTGAATTAAGCAAGTTCCATAATGTGGGTCTAGATACTGATACATAAAAACATTCGGGTGTGGTGGTTTAGCAGCAGTCACATTCTCACTAGACAACGTAGGTCTGTATGTAGTGCCCATATTTTGAGATTCGTTGCTATCTTCAACGTCTGATATGACATCATTAGGGGACGATTTCTTCTTTTGCGATGGTAAACTGTGAGTCTTCCAGTTAGCATCAAACAGTTGTCTTTCGCGAATCGATAACTGTTCTAATTCTCGCATTTTCGATTGAAGAGTTCTTTGCAGGTTTATGTATTTGAGGTGCAATTCGACTTTCCGGACACAATCTTCAAAAATAACTACCATTCTCATTCTCGAATCACAAGAATTTATAGCATCGACAATAGCAGCGTGTTCAGCTCTTTCCACGTCCATTCCGTTAATGGACAAGATGACGTCGCCTTCGCGCATTCCTGCTAAGGCAGCGGGTCCTTCCATTTCCACATGATCAACATACGTTATTACTTCAATTTCTTGTTCCTGAAAGAAATAAACAATTAACATACTATCACCTATATTGCCCACGGAAGGTTTACGTGATGTATCAAGTTGTTTTAATTTGCAGAAATTGAAAATCACTATAACTTTTATATTATATTTATTTTAATTTATAGTATAGATTAGATTACCTTCTTATAATGGATACCATAACTTTGAAGGGTAAATCCGTAGCTGCCGTTTTTCTTTTCTACAATAATGGTACGTCTTCTCCAATCTTCTTCATTTTTAGCACCCCCTGATCTTTCAGATTTAAATGATTCTCTTATCTAAAATACAATATATACTTGTATCATCTAATTTTCTATGACTACTTTTATTTGCATAGGTACATGTCCAATTTTCATGAAAATTTAAGCGGGCTTAAATACTATTATAATGATGTCAGGAACTCACCGAATTGTCCAATGAATCTTCTTTAGAATCATTTGCTAGAAGTTTTTTACCATTCCCCAAGACACTGGAACATCTTTCATTTAGCTTAGGCGAGCTCATAATTAACTAATCTAACGGAGCTGTTGTATAAAAATATCGAAAACACAGTTCTTAATTACTAAAATCTTAACGTTTATCATAAAAAAGTAATCATTGTGCGAATATTTTCAGTTCAGAGGTACGCGGGTGGTGTTTCGGCCTTTCAATGAAGGTGTGTCAAATCATTAGGGCGTCACTCCCTTACATTAGATTCGCGCATGCGTCACTTGAAGTCTCGATCTTACAAATTGTAAAGCGATGAATGTGACAATTCTTTACGTTCCGTTGGCTCAATACTACTCGAATTATTAAATAATCGCGACAGTCAATACTTGGGGACTTGCGCTTTCTCATTCCTGATTATTTAAAATTTTCATCGTATTTCTTGGCTTTATTTTTATTACATGGAGATTTGCTTAACTTAACTTAACTGTAACGAACATTGACCGAAAATCTATGGGACTTAGTAACAAAACAGTTGAATTAATATTGAGACACTTTCTATTATTTTTATTATTTAATAATAGAAATATACATGCCGTAGTTGAAAAAAACAAAAAATCAATATGGTACAGCATTAGTGACCAATGTGATATATTTAAAAAGTCAGAGATATTTGGTACAGCCAAACTTCGACTTATTTCCATGAAACATGATAATGATTCTCGTTATTTTCTACAGTATTCCTCCTCCGTGCGTCGTATTCCTCAGTTCTGAGGGTCATGACCTTTATGGAGCACTTTTGTTTTCTCCATTCACTCCTGTCCTCCGCGCAGTGGATAGCGACATTGATGCTGGATTCCAAAGTCGTCTTAATCTGAACGGACCAGCGCAATATTAAAATCTATCATTTCGTTTTATTATAGTGTGAACATCTTTTGATTACTTTAGACGTAACTATTTGTATGTATCAAAACTAAGATAGCCTTATTCATTTCATCATTACCAAACCATTCTCTAAAATTATAACAAAAGGAAAAGTTGAAAAGGTATAGCAGTAAAGTCTGTATTATACAAAAGATCGGGCAATTATTTACTTTCTTGAAACAAGTCCCAGGTGTTACATTTACAGCCTATATATATGTAATTCGATTAAAACTTCGACGTCATTTGACAGAGTGGATGGGGCGGCATTGAACTCTATCGCTTTCAGTAATCAATTCACACAAAATCCGAATTTAATCTTCTTTTTCCCCCTATTAATTCCTTACGGGTTTTTCCCGCGTGAATCAACAAATACGTGATCTAATTGCTGTGATATAATTTTGAATTTTTATTCTAAGAATAAATAAACTTGTTACAAATCCATACACTTCCAGACTTGTTTCATCTCTAATAAACAAAATAAATGAAACAGTAAGAATGGACATCTTTTTCCCTTTAAGGGTCCGCTTCTACACACATTCGGATATTATCATTTGTACAAGCAACGTCAATGGATTCTATATCTTTATCGCCGAATCGTCTCAAAACTATCGCAACTTATGTCACGATTTATCTTTTTATCTGGAGCAAATTCTTGCGATGCTTTTCAGTAAGATGTTGGACTGCCAGAGAGTTAAGTGTGAGAATTTGGGTGCTTCATAGGCACCACGCCGCAACCTGCTGTTGGACGCGTATTCTAAATACCGTAACCATGAACAAAATTTTGGTATTCGCCGGAATAGCGACATTAGTAAGTAACGTATTCCTAATTCGTTTTTATATCAACTAACTGTTAACAGTTAGCGCAAAATAAGAGTAGCGCGTGCGATACGGTTTTTAATTTGCTTTGCGAAAACTGTCTCATCTAGTACGTCAAAATTTGAGAAATATTTTTTAAGAATTGAACAATTTAATAAATTTTTAATAGAAGCAAAGCGAGTGATTTTCATAGTATTATCACGTGTACCTAAGTATCTTAAGTAGTCAATTTTTGACTCCGTTTTGGTTGGTTGTTTTTGAATTTACGATGAAAATTCAGACTTTTCGGAGATTCCAGATTTATAAACTAAGCAATATCTTAATACCTTGAACGCCATGATGGACACCTTGTGTCCACCGCATACTTTCCCTTAGGGCCGCACCAGTATATCAAGAATCGTCCAAAAATCATTGAGGTGTTTTTTCACCAATATTGTCAAGAAATAACTCAAAAAGAATGGGCAATTTAAGAAAACAGTGACTACTGATTATTTTCCGAGATATATCAAATGACAGATGCACCCCCTGGAACCGACTTATTGGCGTTCACAGGGTGCTCGTTGCGGCCCACTGGGCTAAACATGGTTTCTGGTTCACGATTGCGTTTACAAGTATATAATAAGGAAAATGGAGTTTTCAGAGCTACCTACAAGTCGGAATGGCTGTATTAATTAGAAGTATATGTTTAAATTTATTAAACTTTTAATCTTAAGCATAAAAAGTATACGCTACTATCAAATCTTTAAGTATGGTTTTCCATTAAAAGCATGCTCAAACCGTTCTTATCGTTCAACGAATACTTTTTCGCTTTTTCGAACGATGCTTAGACAAATTTCAACCCCTATAAACACCAACATAAATGCCTATCAAACTATATTTTTGTTCGCATATAATATCGTACTAATATAAAAAGTATTTGACAGAAAATCACAATTTGTTAAAACCAACTTAGTAAATTAATTTCTTAATTAATCATTTAAAAGTAAAAAAAACCATTAGGACACATCAAAATTTCACCTCTTACCACGAAAATTTCACCAAACGTGTTATGATAAGGGACATAGATTCCAATGATACGCGTTATCTTATCATGATTGCGTTCCAGAGTACGGTGACAGTTGACCAATCTCCCGGGACTCCGTATTCACATGCGCTGAATATTATTGAGAAATATGTGTTTCTATGATAAGTGATAACCGTAGGTATTTTCCGACAAATGGAAATGAACGCGAGGCTCAATTGCCTGACTAAACTCTTAAACTTCCGCAATGAAATAGGAATAAATATAAACCTTTTTATATTATACCTATCCGTCCGAATATGAGGTTTATGTTAGATGTATTTTATAAACTCAAAAATGTTGAAATCATGAGTGCTTCTTCTTGTGTGTAGCGATGAAAAAAATCTTTTGCACACAAGCTTGTGGGATTGCTGTGAGTCTTTTAACACTGTCAATAGCTGAGGGGGTGTATGCTTTTCATCTCCTAAAAAGTGCACCCACTCATGTAATAGTATTAGTAAATAGTTTTATATTTTAAAATATTAATTCTTTAAACTACGACCGCTTCCGGAAAGCTGAAAACAGTCATCGACAAAACAACCCATTAACAAACTAAATCGGTCCTAATATTATTATATACATAATAATATGTATATCGATGCTTTTTATGGTTACTAGATCCTATGGCAATCGCAATTTGAACATTGTCCTCGTCTTCTCATCATCTCGAAATATCACGATCAAAGTCCAATAGCGTTGCAATAACGGCCATCTTGACTTTTCAAATTAAATACGTCAAAGTCAAAAAATAGGCAGACGGTGATTGAACAGGAAAATAACCGGAATGTAGGCAGCGGCTTGGCTCTGCCCCTGGAATTGTTGAAGTCCATGGGCGACAGTAACCACTCACCATCAGGTGGGCTGTATGCTCGTCTGTACAAGGGCAATAAAAAAAAATATAGCAGACAAGCTGTCTTTTCGTCAGTAAGCAACGCTTACGCTGCATCAGAACTGAAAAGACTTACGACAGGAAAATGTAAAATGCCCGTTTTTTACTTTCCCTTTTCAGGTACAAGCCGTAGGACAGCTGATATTCACATCGTTGGCAATTTCGCAATACTTCTGCCTTATTGATTTCCTCAGAGAAATACCCATTCTACTTTACATAAAAATATTGTACTTTTATAGTAAGTATAAGCTGAGTTAAATAATCGATTTGGGATAGTACTTAACGCAAAAACTTTTGGTTTGTTATTTGGAGATAAATCAGAGATTTGCTTCAGTTTGTCCCGTCTTACCGATATTGACCAATTAGAAAAAATACTATGCACATGGAAGATTTTTTTATTATAACTTAATGTGGAACTATTCGCACTTTTTTGCATTTATTTAATCATTTATGAATTTGTTACATACGTGTATTGCTTTAGATAAATTGCTACTTGCCTTGAACACCGGTATAGTTGCATCGGGTGATATGAGTACCTTATGGGGCATTTATCCTTTATGTTACGATGATTCCATAAAATATATTTTGTTTTTCTTTTATTAAAATATTTCCGTTCCGAAGGGTCATATCTACCGTACTTTCGACCAATTCAGGACTAGAGGTGTGTGAATCTAAAGTGTCAAAAACATTAATATAGGGAAGTAATTTAGAATAACTGTGATATGTGCACACTGCTTTAATCAAAGATTTGTTTCTACAGATCCTGATGTGTGTGGTAACAGAATCAACATAGGATATACTATCGAAGGTATCCCAAATCAGGCCTTTGTCTTACTCACTCAAGAACCTTTCACCGCTTTCAGAACATTTGTCATTAACAGCACTAGTCTTGGTCTGAGTATTCTATGGATTATAACCAGTGTTTTTTTCATGAGTAAGTATCAGTTAGTTTAAGATTTTAATATTTTATATTTTGTAAGTATTTCAAATTTCGCTATACCTATACGATAAATTTATATTTAAAAAAAATATTGGAATATTATTGATTAAATTGATCTCAAAGTTTGATTGGAGTCTAATTGTAGTGATGATCTGAATGCAGCTAGCGTAGCATTGACTATATTCACTCTGTAGTTCAACAATATCTTGCTATTAACAGTTGGTCTATAATTGTATTAAAGGATGTAGCTAAGAATTAAATATCGGCGGTACACATATCGATACTAATGAAGCAATTTGGCGAAACAAATTACAGAGTACCAACAAATTAAAACACGAAGGTAGTTTTATAAATAGATATGTTAAATCTTCGGTTTGGCTATTAAGCATAGTAACCGCGACTTTGTAAGTTGAGACAATAGCGCTTAATGTTTTTCTTATTTTTTTATTGTTTTAAATATTTCGAAAACTATCTAACTACATCAAACGTTTAACAGTGGGTGGAGCGAAAAACACAAAATCCAGGCACATACGTTGGCCGTGGACGCTCGTTACTGTATCGGTGTGCTTACTTGATCTGGTAGCTACAGTTACTTATTGCAACGACACTTTTCATACACGGGTAAGTGCGGTGTAAATTTATGAGTGGTGTTTTTATCTCTTCAATTTGAGTACTATGAAAATTTAAAATAGATAAAGTATTCTTTGTATCAATTATTCACTCTAAGCAATTTGACTTAATTCCAGACACTATCCGATATGATGAACTTCATAGGCGGTATGGTCAGTGGTGCCGGAGGAGTCAATATAAGCACAGCTTGGGCGTCCTGGCTAATGGTTATCATTTACTCTAGACTGGTCGTACTGTTTATCCTGAATATGTTTATGATCATACTAGTAGTAGTCGACTGCAACGCGGAGCGAACAAAATATTTGTCTTCTACTTCTGTTGTAAGTTTTTTTTTTACATTACCTTCGACATAACGCAAATCTACCTGCTTGTCTGTAGTAGTATATTTGTCAATACAGTCAAACCTGGGTAAGTGAGAACTGGATAAGTGAGAAAACTCTATAAGTGAGAGTAATAGCCAGGAACCGTCATTTTAAGCTCCCAAAACCTCTATTAGCGAGAAAAAGAAACCTCTGTAAGAGAGAGTCTTTTTTCCCTCATGGACCTCCGTAAGTGAGACTGCTACTTATCTATACCTCCATAAGCGACAGTCGAGATTTATTTATTTATATTATTTAGGAGGAACAAATGAAAAAGCAAATTTTAACATCTGCTATTTTATGACTCATTCTTAACTTTTGTGGAACTTCCTTCCATTGTTTTTGTATTGTTTTCTCGTCAATATTGCACCTATTCTATATCCTGGAACTAAATAACTTTGTTATTTTATCGCATTCTTTTCGAATAGACACTTGTACCTGTGTACCGACCTGTTTGTCGGACTTACTCAGTTTATCGTTAGTCAATTGCGAACGAAAGTTCTGTTCTGCATCATGTCAAAACGGAAAATTAAAGTACTGTCATTAAGTGATAAACTTAAAATAGTGAATGCGTTTGAATCCGGAAAATCGCCAAATGAAATTCAGAGGGAGCATTAGCGAGAAACTCGGGTTAGTGAGAAACCTCTATAAGCGAGAATGAGATTGTGTTCCCTTGAACTCTCGCTTATCCAGGTTTGACTGTATTAACATTGAACTATGCTAGAAACATTCTCAGTTTAAAACCCATCATTTTATGGCTTAATACAACCTTAGATACTACAACTCTCAATAAATGATTTTTAAATAGATATGATGAAATATCGCAGGGCATTGGTGATTTTGGTTTTGGTTTTTACTGACGATAATGGGATGGGACGATGACGGTATTGGAGCATGTTTGTTAATTATTCCGTCTTCATTTATTCTATCTGAGTGAATTCGGTCTTTTTCAAATGATAGAAATCTCTCATCAATTAGAACTCAATAAATTTGTTAAATTAAAGTAAATTTTATATCAAATGTTTTACGCAAACCAAAAGAAATATATACTTTACCCTACTATGCATTTGCTTTTTTCTTAATCACTCAATCGCATAGTTTTTCTTTTCTTTATAACGTGGGTGCAATGAAACTAAAATAATGGAGCCTTTTGAAACAAGTATACACACTGTTTTTGAAATCGAGATTATCACTATATCACATATAATTTTGGGACACAGCCAAAACTTTTGCAGAGAAAACATTTTATTATTATTTAGGGAGTGGGTTATTTTTTATATTATCTTTCTTATCTCAAAAGTTATATTTAATACAGAAACTTATTTCAAATTAAGCTTAGTGATGGAAACCACAAAATTCACGTAAATTTGAACTAATTGTTGTTATCTGTAATTTTGTAGCAAGTCGAAGCGCCTCCAGAGACGGAAGCGGATGTTTCAGTGGTTTCATCACCCCCTCCCCCTCCTCCTCCACCACCCCCTCTACCTATTCTGCAAGCCGCCACTGCAACGCAAGCGGAGACTCAAACAAGCATTGCATCAACCAGCGGCAGAGACGTTGAAGAAGCGAGCATGCCAAGTGATAAGTCTACTAAGATACCACGACCGGGAATAAGTCAATCCTTTCGTCGTATGAAAACTCTATTATTTAAAAGATCTGAGTCTCCCGATGTTCGTAGTAAGTCAAACCCTGGTTCCTTAGATGGATCGCCAAACAGGTTTGTTATTTTGTTTTAACATAATATATTTTAAAGACTACTTTTAAAGCTTTTATAGGCGTTTGTGCTCGCTTTAATATAGAAAAAATCTGTCTCCAGGATCAGTAATTTTTTTGGATGAAAGGTATCCTATTTCCTTTTTTCTACGTTTGATAACGTGTGTGCAAAATTTTATGAGTATTGGTTGTTTAGACTTGGATGCATAACTAACAAACAAACTGATCCACATTCCAATAGTATGGACTAGTCTAGACGCAGTTTTGCGTAAACGTTTAATATAATATTTAAATATATATTTACATCCATATTAAAGATATGAATATGAATAAGATGTTATTTTACTACCTTTTTTTTGCAGGTCGCCTCAAGCTCAACATGTAGAGTTGGACAAGAAACGTGCCGTTAATTTCCCAGAAAATCTGCTGTCTTTACCTCAACGATTAGAGAATATGATAGCAGAACAACAAAGGAGGCTTGACAAAGCTGTGATTGATACTGCTGGCCGCCATAGTCCCCCAAGGACTTCACAATCCATGCCACAGCTTACTACCGAAACTCAACCGGATGTACCGAACCTACAGGGGTAATACTCGTAGGATATTACAATACAGAAGTATTACTCTAACCAATATTAACAAACCTTGGACAGTCGTTATAACATTATCGGTTAAATTATTCTAACAGACTTGTGTTTATTTACTGGGTTTTTAATCCATTACGAGTTCAGCTTCCGGTCTTTTCAGATAAGGGATTATTTATTATATGCATTCCAGGTATACGCAAAATAAGCCTAACTCGGAAACGTCTATGAATAATTTTAATCATTGTATTATCATAAAACCTGATATATATGTTTAATTCTGATAACAATATAATAATGTGAAGTCTAGCTAGATAAAGCTGGCTTAGTCAATCTTTTTAATGCCTTCGAAGGCAGATGAGCATATGAAGGTAAATAGTAATTATTGAACATAAATATTGGTAACGCTAGACGCGCAGTCAATAACGCTGTCTATCGCTAATCCTACGTAACGCAAGATGGGTATGAAAACTTTTGAATGCCTCCATTAAACTACCTTTTCCTTTCACAAAATTCATCCAAATGAACGCGAGCTGCGCAAGACCGGACTTTACGGTGATCCTTCGGGAAGCCTATATCCGGAGTGTACATTTGTGTGCTGATGATAATGATGATGATGATGAAATTCATCCGGTTCCGGTTTCTTAGATTTGTCTTAACTGACTTCCTGGCTTAGCCCTCGAGTTCATCCAACAGTCCTAGCTATGCGACAATATCCCTGGAACAACCACAATCCATCCATCTCAATTTTTTTTAGGTCAAATTGATTTTGTATGTATTTATTTTATTATTAGAATACTCGTCGAAATTAAATTAACAAGTTCTAAATTTTTAAAACCAATATAAGGGCTTACAATGCGGCGCTTCGTTATAATCACTACATAATAAAACAAAGTCGCTTTCTCTGTCCCTATATCTGTCCCTATGTATGCTTAAATCTTTAAAACTACGGAACGGATTTTGATGCGGTTTTTTTTAATAGAGTGATTAAAGGAAGGTTTATATATATAATAACATCTATTAAATAGTGGAGAAACCAATAATAAATTACAGTTTCCGAAGCGAAGCGAGGGCGGGTCGCTAATTAATATTAAAACTAAGTAATTTTGAACAGTCGTAGAGGCACGACTGCAGAACTTCAAAGTCAATTGCCGTGGGCGTATATACCGGCTTCTGCTCACCGCATGAGAGATCAGTTGCCTCCCGATGAAGATTTGCCCCCGGTGCCGCTGCCCGATTACACAGCAATCCAGCCTTTCAGAAAAGCATGTTTGTATTTAGTTTCTGTACAAAGCTTCCCATTTTCTATCGTTAAAAAAATTGTCTTAATTATATTTATCACGGCCCAAAAATTGTATCGTAAAATTCATTTTAGTGAACCTTAAATTGATGCAAAGTTAATTTTAATTCCGCTAACAGTATTAATAGGGAATTTGGTTCATTTTAACAACGCATATAATAATAATTAAAACGCTTTAATCTGCTTTTGGTGTCACAAGATAAACGTATTGGTGCGTAAAATATAATAAAATGATCTTTTTATTCCTTACAGCGGTTCACCGTGCCGCATCCAGCCTAAGTTCGTTGACCCAGAAAAAAGATTATGCTTTATCCCAATCGTCTCGTCGTAAGTACATATTTATGTATATCTATACTAATATATAAGTTCTCAATCTACAGTTGTTTTTACGGATGTTCCGTTATAACTACTGAAACGTGCATCCGATTGACTTGAAACTTGGTATCCATGTAGAAAATACATGTACTTAATGGATAGGCTAATATTTATATGAGTGTTGGACCTAATAATAATGACAATAAATAATAATGTTCATTTTAAATGCCCAGCGAAGCGGATGGGTACAGCTAGTATATAAATAAAGACCAAACCATTTGGCATTCAACATTCCATTTTCTCCTCTGTTTGTTAAACGATTTTCCATTTTTTTTATCTACTAAATATTGACAAGCTCTATTTTTATTATTATTTATTTATATTTCGAAATATTGATAATAATAACTATTAACGAAACTACACAACATAAAATGGATCAAAACCTTGAGGTGTCAGTCATTTTAGTTTAGTAAGTATATAAAGGCACAATGATACGCGATACAAAATTAGTTAGGTCATATTTCAACTATGGAATAGTTTATTGAAATACTGTAGAATAGAAGTAATAATACATCAGAATATCCTTCGTTACTTTTGAAGCTGAAACGTATTGTGGCTACTTTTTAAATCTTAGATTTCCTGAATTATTGATAAAGAGCAACTAAATTAAAGTCAATTAAATTGTTAAGCTTCTTTTACATTTTAATCTTGCTCTTTTTGTTTTTACGATTTGTGTAATTTATAATTTTCGTGATTACGGAATTACTATCGTGTTTTTTTTACATTACTACAATAAAGAAGACTAAAATTTAATAGGTAAAACTAAATAGTGAGGTTGGTAGGTTTAGTAGGTTTTCTAACATCTGAATTCCACTTGTCGTGAAGACGAAACCTCAAGGCAAGCAGAGTGTCAAACCTCAACACTGTCGAGTTCCTTATGTGCGCAAAGAAACGTAAATATCATTTTGTATTTTTACTTGACAACTTTATTTGAGTACTATTATCAAACGTTGACGTATAACACACCACTCGTCTGTGACCACAAAACTTGTACAGTATTTCCGAAACTTAGGAAAGAATAAAATTTAATAATAAACGAGAAATTAAATCGTAAAAGTACTTTATTTCTGATTAGCGAAAACCTAAGAAAATACTCAGTAAGCTGTTTCGTTGAAAGTTACTATTAAATTACTTTAATGATGAATTAAATTGAATTTTTATAAACTAAATTATGACACAAGAACGATAACAAAATCGAATATAATTATTTCGCGCCTGCGCTACTAAATATACATAGGTACTTATAAGTACGTGCAACACCAATTTTCAATATCTTTTGTTGCAATAATAAATGTTGCAACAATTAAAACAACAATATTTATGTGTACTTCTTTGCAGCGGCACTAACTCAATCTGATGTATTGTACTAGAGCACGAGGCCCCGGCGAAACCAGCTAAATTCAAGACCGGATCCCATCTTCAGCTTCTGCCAATTTTTATAGAAACGAACGATAAATGACCGCGTTCAACGATTTAAAAAAGGAATAAACAGCTTCATTAAATTCTAAGTAATCACTAAACGAAGAACGTGACGTAAATAAAACTTATCAAATTTGTGCTATAATTTCATTGTAGCACAAATTCGTCTTTAGTTTAAATTTATTTTTGCAACTTGAATTTATAGAATTCGTTTAAGTTTATATTTTTTTGTATTTAATTATATTATTAGTATTTGCTTTATATACCTAACCTGATTATTTGCTGTTAATTACGTAAACATATCGAGATAACGACCGTGCAAAAATAGAACTAGTGTCATTTAAGATACGTTTGATAATGCTGTGGTTTTGAAACATTGTTGTCAGCCACAATGTAGCACATGATGTTATCATAGTTTATGTATTAAGTCTAGTAAATAATGAGGCAGGTCCTTGCAGCAAGTGGCGTCTTCGATATATACAGAGGGCGGATAGGTTATCAATGCCCAATCAATATTCGCATCTGCTTGTTTACTGTATTAGTTACAGAGACTACATTGTTTAAGTTTTAATGTTTATTATCAATGCAGCAAAGAAAGTGTAATACTTTATGTTTAATATTTCTGTCTCGATTCAACTATAAGGAATGTTGAAAAGAAACATTTATCTGCGATTATTTTACCATTGTTACATACATTATTGTATCTAACATACTGATGTATATGGATTAGATAACACGTATCGCTTCAAGCGATGTTAGCAAGCAAATCCTCATACGGATATTAATTCATGTATAAAACAGATTTATTTTATAAGATATTACAGCAGACTGTTAAAAATATCTCTGTTAAATAAATTTCGATAATAATGTTAATGTTCTAAAAGCAACATAACGTTTTTGTGCAAGTTAAAATTGATCGGTTTAGTTATAAAAACCACGAAAGAAATAAGATTTTTTTATTTGCAAATTTCAAGTAACAAAGTAAAAAAATTAAAGTTACTCGTTTCAGGAGTAAATATGAACAGTCGCGGCCTAAAGTATAAGATGCAAGGGGTCCGATTGCGCAATTAAAAAATTAAATGCTATTATTAAAAAATCATGGAGAACCATCTTAGCGATCATTGCATCTTATCGATCTGCAACTTTGTTTCAACTGGGATGTGTTTAGTATTAAGTTTCTATATTTATGGTTTTGTACTTATTATAGACAAATGTTAACAGACAAATGTTAATGTAACGATATTGATATAATATGCTTTGGGTACCTCAGTTTGTCCCCATATAAAATTCTACAATGCCCCATGGGACAGTTTTCATTTTTCTATTAAAATTAGAGAAATAGGAAAGCGGTCATGCAAGCGTTTTTGAATTTCTAAGATGTGATTTACTTACATTTGTCTGATTATGAAAAAAAAACTATTGTTTGTGTTTAGATTTAAAATAAATTAAGATTTAAGAATAGCTTTTTACTTTGAAAACTCCTTTGATTTGGATATTATTATTAGTCAAAATTTGTGAACAGCAATGAACTTACAAAGTCACATTTTCATTTTAATACTAATATGAAATTTCCTTATTCAGACTCGAATTCCCATATTTTGGTTTTCTTAAATTCATTATGAAATAACTAAAAACAGACACATAACTTGTGTTTTGCGTAATAACTACGTCTTCTAATTAAATTATAGACAACAACACATATTTCTCTTTGTTCTAATTAGCACGCTAACTAAAGATAATGAGAACAGATAGGCACAAACATAAATACCATATTTTATTGGCTGTGTTATTATTATGATACACGATACTATGTACTTTGTATTTGTGTTATAATACATATTTAGTAGTTAGTAATACACGACCTCAATTTGCTTTAACTAAATAACTAAAAACAAGATACCTAGTTTTATATTAAATTTGTTGAAATGACTTTCGCGCCACTTAAGCCATTTCAACGCCATTTTCAACGGCAAAAAGTCTTTATGGTTGTTACAAACAAAATGATACACAAAGACAAACATTAATTTTCATTTAGATACATGCCAATGTTCTCATTTATTCATTAAGTAATATAAACAGCAACACACATCATGCTGTCACCGAGCGTTTTATCTCATAGTAATTATATGTACTATATTAATGATAGCCATTGCAAGTCCCTGTATCAAACTTACAAATAGCGCTATTTTCGTGTCATAACTCTATCTAATATTTTACAAAAGATACAATTTTGATATTCTATTCTCACATACACGATCGATACCTATCAAATTTAAAGTATTATTATTATTATATTATATCAATCAATAGTGGTAGTAGTAGGAGTAGATACCTATTTAATTAACCAGTGTGAAATTTTTAATAACTCTTCAACTAATTACTGATTATGCTTCAACATTTTCTCTTTTGAATTCTTCGCTCAAGCATGATTAAATTTAAAAGTAATCGAATAACTTTATCTGAGCTGTGTAATCGAAAAATAATGGAACTGGTATCATAATAATATTTTTACAATTCATACTATCTATAATTATATTTACAAAGTAGCTCTCCCTGTCTAAAATGTATATTAATACGAATGAGTTTACCTTCCGCCTATGTTTTCGCATCAAAACACGTCACCCTCGAATCGTTCATACAGATATTGTTCAACATTAATACCGATAACAATTATCATGGTGCGATTACCGGTTCGATATCTTCAACTGTTCCTTCACAAATGAATTCTGCTCGGCATGACGTGCATTCATTGTAGACAGTATTCTTCATAATGTTCAGACCAACAAGGAAACAGCTCCCGGTCAATTTGGTCCTTACCGCTCTGCTGACCAGCGGCATAACAATAGTGAGTATTGACAAACGCATCACATAATAACTAAAAAGCCACGCTCGTTATAAAAGCTTCATCGATCGACAATAAGCGAAATGAACTCAACTTATGTTTAGTTATAAGTAATAAAATCAATATTGTTTCAGGTATGTTCAATATCTTACATAGTTCTCAGTGCATTATCATTAATTTACAGAAGTAATTGCCACATTGGTTTACCAGAGAATTTATCAAATTCGGATTTATTTTGGATTCACCTTTATAGATTATATATTCAAGGTGGGTTTTCAAACATTCCTATTCATTCATTATAACAATAAGGGAAGGTATTATGTTAAAGTGTTATCATTTAATTACTTTACTAAAAAAAAAAATTATTCGAAACGGTATTTTGCAATAATGATTTAACGAGAATGTACCTACGTATTTCACAATTACATAAATATTTTGTAAAACACATACAAAATAACATCATAAAATTATATTGTTTGACTGAGGATATGTAGGTACTCATGATAGGTACTCAGATATGTGTGTGTGTGTGTGTACCATTGTGTGTGAGCTTTTCATAAATGCAGGAGTTATTTTCAGATCTAAACATTTAGCTGTAGATATTCGCTGTCTAACCGCTGGTGTTATTATCGATTTAAAACTATGATGCTACGATACTATAACTACATTTACTGCAGCATGTTCGTTGAAAATTTTACATAACATGTCTATAGTCGTCGTTAGGAAATATCGCCTATTAGTTACCAATTCTCGACTGTGCCGAATATTAGTTATCATAAGTCTGTTATTCCTGAAATAAAAGAAGCGTGAAAACTTTCGAAATCTTTAATAATTATGTTTGGCTTATGTGTGCGTGATCACATCTATTTTAAACAAAATGTTGTGTGGCTCCCAAATGCTTACGCATTTTGCCTACTCTCATGTACCTACTTTATATTGTATCTTCCACGCCAACTTATTTAAGACAAAAGCTTCTTTCGTCTCAATCTTGGTTCGTGGCACCACCGAACTTTTGGTAAATACTCCATCCCTATCTTTACTACGGTTCTATCACAACTGCTAAGCTATGAAAGCTCACTAGATAAATGTCAGAAGAGCTCAATCACTATTTCCAGTAAAAAAATTCAAACGTAGTATTCATTCAGTACTGTCTTCCACTACCTTTATAAATTTAATAATCCGTTTGTAGATTACGTGTGACATTAGTTGTTTTATCTTTCGGTTTTTTTTTAATGAATACGTAGGAGTATTGCATTCCTTTCTTTTTATCAAATACCTAGTCTATTTTTGTTTATCTTTTATTAGTCAACGTATTCATTGTTTGTTTTAGTCATTGTAATCCAGAGTTTAATAAAAGACGTCATAAGAATAAGGCTGCTCATTTATTTATACGTACCTACAATTGAGTGTTCTGATTCTGCTTTAAGTGACATTTACGTTACTGGAATATCTACCACATGTTGGTATGTTCCCATAGTGACTAAATTCGGCTATCCTCAGTTTCTTGAGCATCGAGAATCCTGTACATTTTATGGCAAGTGGTAAACTCGTCCCATGGAACCAGCATAAGAGAGCTGTCAAAGTATATTTTGAGTTTTTTACCTTAAGTTTCATTGTATTTATTTCGACCTAAGTATGAACTTACGTTTCTTGTTTACATTGACAATGAGATGCCAATTAATATAAAATAATAACTCTTAACGGAAAGTAATATTTTGTAAGTATTGCAGAAGGATGTGACCAGTCTATATACGCAGAGGATCTGACCACCTCAGGAACGGTGTTCATATTATCCGCTATCACTTTAGCTATCTCAATCGTCTTATTAATCGTATCTGGATTTTTAACATCAGGTAAAGTCATCTAAACAAGAATTTTCTGAAAAACCTATTTTCAATTGTGTTTTTAAAAAGCTAAGCTTAAATTCTGCTTAATTAAAACTATGAATAATTGTTATATTTAAGTGGTACAGAACAATGAAAGGATTCAGTATGTCAATCTTGCTGTCTACGGATATATTATAGTTAGCTTACTATCCTTGATTGTGGACCTTACATTTGGAACTTACTTTGGCATTGACTACAAAACCCTTAGCGACCAACTGGTAAGTACTTTATGAATTTTTAATTCGTTTCAAATCGTAAAAGATTGAACTCTGTAAATTAGTATAAACAATGGATGTAAGAAGTAATTGGGAACACGTAAGTAAATAGTCCTAATCAGAATTTCAATACAGAATATAAATAGAAAAAAATTTAATAAGCAGAATAAAATGAATAAAATTTAATTTACATAGAACTTAACATTACATAGAAATTAAAGTATAGCTACATAGGTATACTGCTATACTGTACAGCTATACTGTGATTATTAATAAATAAATATTATATTATGATAAATAAATGTTAAGTTAATCGCATTTTTAATATTAAATGTGCGTGTTCGATAAAAGCTATTCATTTATTCTTAAATTTAGTTTAATAAGTGGTGTTTCAAATTTGGACTCTAATTTTAATACAATAAATTTCAATACAACTAATGTATGTTTGAATATAAACTTACGGTCCGATTATATTCCATAACTTTGTTTCCATTAATTACTTGTATGCTAAATTACAGTTACTTTTTACGCCAAGGAAGCAAGGCATTAATTTTTTGTAATTGGTTCATTCTATACATGTTTATAATATTAAATGTATCAGAGCATTTAGGTTTAACTTAGGTACATTTTTCTAGTTTTTCATCAATATTCTCTAATGTCTCCGACAGGATGCCTCTGACGGGAATTTGGGCAGTATTTACGCAAAAGAAATCACGCGACAAGGTGCATTCTATTTAATGACCATAGTATTAAAAGGATATGTGTATCACGTAATCAATCTTGTGTTGATAATACTTCTGGCTATGTACACGTTGGAATATGGAAGCGCTTTGCAAAAAAATGAGGTAAGTATCATTATATCTTTATTAAAATGAACATAATAGCATAATATGAAACAAGGATCTTCTTCTTGGAAGGAAATCAGAAATCAGTTAAGACGTTTTTACGTAATAAGGGAGGTTTTTCAAATACATTCCCGGATTTTCCCAAATAAATCATTGGTTTTAATGCAGCTGTATTTTTTCTACTTTACCTCGTAATTTTATGGTAGTGGCTTATGAGTTTTTTTAAGATTTAATTGAATTTGATCGCCTTCTGTTTTCTAGTATTCTTGGTCGGTATTTAACGATGGTCTTTGTAAGTGTTTATATTATATCTTATACTTATGTACCTACTAATTTTCATTGTACCTGTTTATAGCACTCAATACACAAAATGGGCATATTGAACGCATTCGAGTAAGTAAAATATTTTGTTTATCGCTATAAAATACAACCTACAGAAGAATCATAAATGAATTTCAATTAAAGGACAAATAGAAGAATAAATGAGGGTGAGAGACGACCGCAGTATTCAGACATGACGTATCCACCTTTTGTAAGAAGGTAAAGTTATTTAATGAATTTCTTCTTAGATTTATTCTGGTAGATTACCCACCCTAGCATAATATCTTCCTCTTCCCTATGTCATTTTAGATTGTAATTCATTCATATTTATTTTTAAATCTTTGTCTCGGTCTAAAATTAGCGCAGTAAGGATGTTGGAATCGTCTGAGTGCTAGTTTGTTTGTCAGCATTCAAAACGTGGATTCTAGTCAAGATTAAAAAATATTGGTTTAGCATAGTAATATAATCTGTAGGTTAAACGAAAAGGTGACCAGTTGTGACCTAGTAAGCTAAAACCTGAAGATTATTATAGATTTAAGGCTACTCAAACTGCCTTGTAACCTGTCCGTTAGTTTAAATGAAACAAAACATATTACAGTATGCAAGTCAACCACGGCTTCAATAACGACGATGAGCTGCCACGTATCCCAACACGGGATCCAATAAGAATCGAGAATTCGTCCAAGTGAGTTTTTTTATTAATTACTTGATCATTAATACATAATATAATGTAATCGAATATTTGAGACTAAAGGCTAAAGTTTGCTAAAGGAAATGTTTTGTTTTCTTGCTACGTAAACGGAATGTTCACATGAGCAGAAAATATTATAAATTTGTTAAACTGAACAGTAACTGACATGACATTGTCCTAGGTGAATGACGGAAGGCTACTCGGCAAAACATAATGAGACTTAGATATTACGACGCAAAAATACAAGTAGCCCGTCTATGTATGCGTTTTAAAATATAAAAAGAGAAAATTATTGTCTATGGTATAGGTAAAATACAATTTCATAAAAAAATACCAATAGATAGATTATAATTACAGACACAATAAAATCTATAAAAATATAAATAAATATGTACCTTAAACAAAACTACCGCTAGTAAAATTCCGTATGTAGGTATTGCTCGGCTACATCATCTCTGGACCTCGCTGGAATTTGAAGCCCCGTTTCCCTTTCCCCAGGTCCAGAGATAATGTGACCGGGTTGTTTAATGGGTCTTCAAAATAAATTTCTCTATGACTCCAATAAATTAATGAGAACATAATGCATTTTTTAAACTTACGTAGGTTGTCGCATCACGGAAGTTTGTAACTATACTTGAAACCTTAGAACTTATATCTCAAGGTAGGTGGCGCATTTACGTTGTGGTTGTCTATGGGCTCCAGTAACCACTTAACACCAGGTGGGCTATTGTACCTCCTTACTTAACGGTATTCCACTACAAAGAATTTGTTGTTGTGTAAAATAAATAATTTCGGTGGCAGTGCCCTTATTGCCCTGACACTTGTGTGCACCGCACACTTCGCACACAAGGGCGGCGCGGCCCTGAACAGTAGTCATAATTATGTCGATGACTCGCAAAAGCCAAAGAAAGTACTTTTTTATGATATGATGATTTTATTATGTTTGTTTTTTATCAACAGCCGATCGTTCGATCGATCTGATTCGTGGCATCACAGCCGTTCCGTCCCCGATCCGGCACAAAGTGGTCGTCCATTCTCCTACTTGGAGGAGATCAAACGAACGGTGCCTGTGCGGCCATCGACTTCTCCCGAAGAAGATCCTCGGTGGCGTAGGGAATGGACTGCTAACACAGGACCCCCGCTACCGGCGCCGGATTATAGTCCTCAACAACCTCGAAGACTCAAATCAGCCCTGAAATCGGCTTACATGTAACATCAAGTTAAATTTAATCGATTTCTATCTACATATCAGATTTTCGAGATTGATAATAGGATTGACTATGAGTTAATATTATTTATTTACACCATGTATAGTAATTTTGTACTCAATGCTAAACTTTTTAATAAATTATCTCCTAAAAATAGTTCTTTTTTTGCCGCTTGCTGCTATTAATAAGCTTGATATTGAAAATAATGGCATCAATCAAATAACATTAAAACACATATTTAAACATAATACTTTATTAACAAATTATGTATTTTTTAATAAACAATATCACGAATAATATATATTTATTTTTACTGTAATAATTTATATACACAAAAACTTTTATAATGTTTAAAATAAAAATGAAAAATTCACTAAATTGTTAATTTTCACTAAAAAAAATTGTTATTTTCCCAATATTTAGCAGGACAATTTAAACTACATTATATTATGTGACCCAATAAAAAAATAAGTAAAGTTTAAAACCTTTACGAAAAAAGTAACTAATTTATTTATATCATGAATAAAAATACACAATAATGGTCAATTTCCTTATACCATAGTTTCTAATTTCGATATGAAAATATCTAATTAACTACTTACATACCTGGTTTAACCAAAATACTAAATAATTTGAACAAAACCCATTCTCATAACGAGGAGTAAAAGGCTATTTCATTTAAGTGACACTTTTGCTACTATACAAAAGAGTAATTTAAATTTTAAAATTTGGAAAAAAAAAACATAATAAAAAACATATTGAGCTATTTGAATGGTGTGAACAGAATTGAAGTTCAATTAAAAACATCGAATTGTTGATACTAATCACTACATAGTATAAAACAAAGTCGCTTTCTCTGTCCCTATATAATCTGTCTGTCCCGATGTATGCTTAAATCTTTAAAACTACGCAACGGATTTTGATGCGGTTTTTTTTAATAGATAGAGTGATTGAAGAGGAAAGGTTAATATGTATAATAACATCCATTAAATAGTGGAGAAATCAATAATAAATCATAGTTTACGAAGCGAAGCGAGGGCGGGTCGCTAGTATCAAATAAAACGGATCTTTAATTACAAAGATAAATGTCGCTTAAACCAACTAGCCTTTCACCTCTCGATATAATCTGTGTATTGGGTCAGTTACTATAATAAATTGAACAAAACAAAAATATCTCACTGTAATTGCTGATAAGTACTTATTATGACAAACAAACAAAAAAACATCTGAATCACATATTAAATATATTTTGCACTTTAACCTGTCGCAACAGATCTAGACATAAGAGCGACAAAGCTTTTTTTAAGTTGAACAAATCGTCTTTTCGCATTAAAAGTGTACAATTTAAAAAAATATTTGAAATTGAGTAAATATGCGGAATCATATTTGGTATCACCAGTTTTTTTTTATAGTAAATACTGTCAAAAGAGCGTAGTTTACTTTTAGTTTTTTTTTAGTTTACCTATGTTTTGACTATGATTACTTCTACATGTTTCAACATGGGTAGTATTTAAATTGTCTATAAGTTTAGATGATCGAGATTTTATCGGTAATTCGGTAAAATAATAAAAAGAATACCAACCAATAATTATACCACTTATGGTGTCAATATTAGACAAGAAAACAATAGATATATTGTTTAAAAACCATATAAAACATAATAATAATTTTTGTCCTTATTATCCTGTTCAGAATAATAGGCCATAAGAACAAAAGTTACCTATGTAAGTACTGTCATATGTTTTTGCCACGTGCGCATTTTTTAATCAAATTTCTTATTTTGTTAAAATTACGTTAAGTTTTCATTATATGAAAAAACCAAGTTACTAAAACCGCGTACCTAGAAACCGAATGAATCAATTCCAAAATTGTTTTTGCAAAAAATAGATCCAACTTTATGCACCTCATGTCGAGAAATAGTTGCGACTATATTAGATTAAAAACATAATTCTAAAAACAAAAACTCATGTGGAATGTTCCAACAAACGTACTGAGAACATTTGACGCTGATAATTCCAGTACAATAAAACGGTAGATAATTAAATAAATCGGTATATTAATATATATTTACAACTTAGATTATAGTATAGTCATGGTCTTATCCATTTTGCACACAATATTAATAAAAACTGTGGCTGTATGTACAATTGCTAGTTTTGTACGACCCAGTAAATCCGATTCGGTGTAAAAAAAATGAATTATTTACACTATTTTATAACACAGGGTAACAATTTTCATTAAAATGATGGTTACATATATCTATTATATAATTTATTTGATGTTAATTAAATGTGCAACGATGTTAGTGCGATAGGGGTGTGTTAATCCGATTTATACGTTAATCGGCAACACGAGATATGTCTTGCCATCAACAAAACAATAGTGAATTAAAATGTTTATCGACGAGATTATAATATAAGAACGAATAAAGACGAAAATTTTTTTTATGACATATTATTTAAAATATTTCAATAGTAGTTCTCAAGTATATAGTACCTACTGAGTAAATTATATTGTTCTTAAACTTTTTTGTGTAACAATTAAATTTGTTAATTTTCATGTTTATTATTAATCAACTGTCACCCCTCTCGCACTGCTTCGTTGTCTGAGAAACAGTCGTTTTTTTAATTGAAAACGTTAAACGATACTGCCAAACTATAATCACGTTAAAATCATAAAAAAATATATTTATATCTCATTTTTTTCCCAGAATTCTTATCATATTTATTGCTCTTAAATTAAAACAACTAAAGTGGCAATTACTTAAAAGGCACGAAAATTCTTAACAGTGTTATTAAATCTTAGATTCAATTATGTACATATTATACACAGCATTTATCTTGTTTACAATATATATATTTTTCTTTCTTATTCGCATACGTTCCCGATGTATTGAGTGTGTCAGAGTTCATCGGGTTTATTTTTATTTGCTTCACCCGTATCTTGAACACTTTCTTTCGGTGCAACTTCTGACGGACCCACAGGTTCGATGGTAACTGATTGCTGTATGGTTTTCACAGAACTTGTTTTACGGGCTACGTTATGAACGAATTCCCCCTTCTCTAAGTGAATGCTCTCAGCGATTTCTTCGGCGCATGAATTTTGCGTATTACCTTCTTCGTTCGAGAGCGACAATTCGAATTGAGCAACCAACTGGCTTAGAACCTTTTTTAAATGATCGAAGGATTCTTTGTCCGCCGGTAAGTTCTGTGAATCGACCACGGCCTCGCAGCCGCCTTCATCGCAGGAATTATCGTAGTGCTTCTTTAAGTTTTTAAGTTCGCCCACGGTCACGGTGAGCTCGGGGTTATTCTTTAAAGCGTTCGATAAATATTCGCCTTCTTTCGAGAACAGGAAAACTGCGGGTATTTCGATGTCGTCGTTACCGTCGCCGGACATCGCGAACAGAGCGGTCGTCTCGTGTGTCGAGTCCGGAATGTTGTCTATTATGATGGCCAGTTTGACGCCGGCCTTTTGCATGTTTCGCACTTTCTGAGCGAACGTGCAATGGCCGCGTTTCGCGATACCGAAACCGTTCGAAATCTCCTCTTCGTTTTCAACAGGGGTGCACGCGTCGATAGGGGTCACGAATGTAAGGGTGTTTGTGTGGCGTTCGTTTCCTGTTATTTCCTTCCCGAAGTGCGCTGGTCCGGCAGGAAAGATTTTATCGTCGATTTTCACACCGGCCGGTATGACTCCGTTTTCGAAATCACTAAGCGAGTTCCATTTGGCCATCTCCCGCATGAACGTCAAGCCTTCAGCGGCGTCTTTCGCCGATTTAGCCTGAAAATGTAATAAGCAATATTTTTTAGTTATATGATACTAGCTTTTGCCCGCGACTTCGTCCACGTGGAATAGTTCACAAATAGTGATTTATTTTAGAACAAGTTTGGTTAACCTTAACATATACGCATATGCTGTCGCGGACTTTTTTTAGATCTTGTAAAGGGGAACAATTTTGTCATACATTATTTTAGCGAAACTTTAATCGTGTCTGCAGCGTACGCAGCGGAAGCTCTCAAAAGGGAAAAATACCCCGATTTTGAAACATTCTTTATTGGTGCTCCGCTTGTATTGGTCTTAGCGTGATGTTATATAGCCTATTATAGCCTTCCTCAATAAATGGGCTTTCTAACATTAAAATAATTTTTCAAATTGGACCAGTAGTTCCTGAGATTGGCGCGTTCAAACAAACAAACTATTCAGCTTTATAATATTAAGTACATATAGGAAAAAAAATTGGGTATTTGCACTAGTTTCGAAAAATTCATAAATACTAACAATACAAGTACAATATCAACTCAATACTCACTGTGTTGATAGTATAAAGCAGCTGTACTCTACCATCGGGAAGAGTCAGTACTGATATACCCATGTCGGAGAGAGCGTTAATCTGGCGAGGGTCATTGAGTGGACGCAGCCTCGCCGGCGGACGCGCCGCGGTCGAGCCCAGCAGCTGGCGCATCGGCTGACGTACTTTCTCGGGCACAAGCGACGCTGTATTCGGGCACGTTCTAGAACAGTAAAGAATATTATTCGTTTACGCATCGTCGTGGCCTAAAGGATAACCCTCAGACACAGCCCACTGAGTTTCTCGCCGGATCTTCTTAGTGCATCGCGTTTCCGATCCGGTGGTAGATTCTGCAAAACACGGCTCTTGCTAGAGTTCGTGTTAGCAACATCGTCAGGTTTGAGCGCCGTGAGCTCACCTACTAGTTAAGGTTACGCTGAAATAGCCTCTCAAGGCTCTCAACTTAGGTAGGAAAAAATAAAATAAAGAAATAAAGGATAAGACGTCCGGCGCATTCGTATCGAGCAATGCACCGATGTTCGAGTCCCGCAGACGTACTTTACAAATGTTCACGGTTGACTAAAAATCAAACCCGCAAAATTATAATTTGGGTAATCCCTGGTGGTAGGACCTCTTGTGAGTTCGCACGGGTAGGACCACCACCCTGTCTATTTCTGACGCGAAGCAGTAATGCGTGTCGGTTTGAAGGGTGTGATAGCCGTTGTAACTATACTTGAGACCTTAGAACTTATATCTCAAGGTGGGTGGCGCATTTACATTGTAAGTGTCTACTATGGGCTCCAGTAACCACTTAACACCAGGTGGGCTGTGAGCTCGTCCACCCATGTAAGCAAAAAAAAAAAAGAATAACTTCGAAAATAGAATACATTACTTTCTATATTTATCTTCGTCGGGATCGTCGATCTTCAATGTGAAATACGACGTGTTCTTTCCTACGGTTGCCAACGACAGCGGCAGGAAATGTGCTTCAGTTGTCAATACGTAATCTTCCAGTTTGATCGGGAAATCCTTCTCGTCGCCGAACAGCATGTATAAGTATTTGAATGTCTCCGCGAGCACGAACGAGTCCATTCGGTCCTCGTGTGCGCGCGTTCTGACGTCATTCACGGACGCGTATCCGCACGGCACGCGCGTGTGCTGCTGCAACGCTTTCAGCACGGTCTTGCCGACTTGCAAATAGTGATCGTCTTCGGTGGCGCGATGCAAGAAATAAGTCGACTCCAAAAACTCTGGCCGCAACGGATGCTGTCCCCAGTGCACCTGACAACATAAACCTCACTCACAATACATAATACAATTGACAACTTTCAATATATCGAGAAGTGAAAAGATATTTATTTATTAACTAGCGACCCGCCCTCGCTTCGCTTCGGAAACATTAAAACACACATGAAAAAAAAAATAAAAAAAAAAAGTAGCCTATGTTCATCAGGGACAATGTCGGTTTCTAATGGAAAAATAATTTTTCAAATCGGTCCAGTAGTTTCGGAGCCTATTCGAAACAAACAAACAAACAAATCTTTCCTCTTTATAATATTAGTATAGATACGTGACGCAAAAACTTTGTACCCCTTTTTTACGAAAATTACGCGGACGGAGGAGTATGAAATTTATAGAGAACTAGCTGTACCCGCCCGCTTCGCTGGGCATTTAAAATTAACATTATTATTTCTCACCCCCCACAAACATTCTCATCACTAACGCCCCCGCAACTGGTGTAGGGAGTCCAACACTCATATAAATATTAGCCTATCCATTAAGTACATGTATTTTCTACATGGATACCAAGCTTCAAGTCAATCGGATGCATGGTTCAGTAGTTATAACGGAACATCCGTAAAAACCACTGTAAATTTATATATTAGTAGAGAATATAGAGAAGGAGTGCAGAATGTTAATATATTTTTTAATTATGCATAAAAAATACATTAAATCAATAAAAAAAAAACCATTGCACACACTACGTATTTGACACACACACACGAATGCATACTATTTGTTTATTGTCAAACTTTTCTTATTGCTTATAGTATGTGGTCAAATTGAGAATAGAGTAATATTAAAATAGAGTAAACTTATAATTTCAATTAATTATAGTCGAATTTCGAATACCAGGGGACCATTAGTTTGGTTTAAACGACATTTTTGCAACTTTACAGGAGAGCTATTGAAAGGTTGAAATTTGGAAAAAATATATAGCACATACGGCGCTTTTAAGGGCACAAACTTATGCAATTTTTGTGAAAACAGAACTGAGAGTATGAGAAAATACATTTTTTAATAGTTATCACTGAGATGTCTGCTTTTACAGATGAAGTTTAAAGTATTAGGTTAAACTAGCTGACCCGGCTAGTGAAAGACTGCGTAGTGCCCCAATCCATAAATAAATTACCTAAACTTTTGTATAAAATAAACTTAAAACAAACAAAAGGAATCCGTCCGACGGGGGATACATCAAAGGGAAAATAAAATTGTAATTTTTATTTAATTCCGAGTATTTTCAAATTTATTTATCTTTTAAACCTTCTCTGGACTTCCACAAATAATAATTCAAGGCCAAAATTAGCCAAATCGGTCCAGCCGTTGTCGAGTTTTAGCGAGACTAATGAACAGCAATTCATTTTTATATACATATATAGAGATATTATTGTTTTTATTTCTTTAGTCTAGGAGAACTATATAAGAACTATAAGATGTTAAATTTTCAAACGTTACTCCTAAAAAAAAAAAAATTGCATAAGTGACGTCATCGCACCGTATGTGCGATATAAAAAAAAACTCCTTCAGCTATTTTGAAATTCAATTAAAAACATCGATATGTCAATGCTGATACCAAATAAAACGCACCTTTAATTACAAAGGTAAATGTCGGATATTAAACGAAATGTTGCTTAAACCAAATAGCCTTTCACCCCTCGATATGATACATCAAAATAAGTATCGAACGCGTTTTCACTTTAGTGTAAGTGTAATCTTCACATCTGTGTAAACGTTTTAAATTTCCTTTCCTTTTTTTAACAAAAGAACCAATTATATGCTATGCTAATGATTTTTAACATAATTATAACATGAAAACGAACTGCTCTTATTTCAAAAATTAGTTAATTACATGTGACGTCATTTGTGGTAAGACAAACAAAAGGTTTAATACTATGAGCATTGATCATAACGTTGAATACCAACGATCACTCACATATGAAATTATATGTTATGATTTACCTTGACGTATTCTTTCACGTGAAAATCCTTAGATTTTATTCAGTGTTTTAAAATAAATCATTAATCTATACCAATATATAAATCTACAGTGGTTTTTACGGATGTTCCGTTATAACTACTGAACCATGCATCCGATTGACTTCAAACTTGGTATCCATGTAGAAAATACATGTACTTAATGGATAGGCTAATATTTATATGAGTGTTGGACTCCCTACACCAGTTGCGGGGGCGTTAATGATGAGAATCTTTGTGGAGGTGAGAAATAATAATGTTAATTTTAAATGGCCAGCGAAGCGGACGGGTACAGCTAGTATTCTGAGAATAGTAATCGAGTGGTTAATAAAATAGATTTTTTTTTTATTATATAGTTTTAATGGCTATGGAATACCTGAAAGTCGGAAGTGAAAGCTTCCGGTATGAAAGTGTGCCTCTGCATTACTTGGTAGAGCATCTCGTGAGTTTCGACGGCCGGTCGGACGTCGCCCAGTAGTACCTGTAGCCCAGGCCAGAACGCCAACAGGGCATCCATGAAATTACGGGACTGGAGATGCGGTCTTGAAACATACAATATCTTTTGTTCACTTCGATTCGCAACGATAACGGTTTTTACCCCATAAAATAATAATAAAGGCTGTTTTTTTTATTGCCCTTGTGGGCAGACGATCATTCGGCCCAAGTGATGATAAGTTGATAAGTGGTCACCGTCGCTCATGGACGTCAGCAATGCCAGGGACAGAAACAAGCCGCTGCCTGCTGTGTTGTGCTTTAATATTTTTTGAAGTGAAACTTCTTTAGAATCGTTCTGATTTCAAACTCGATGAAACGAAATGAAACGAAACGAAAAAATTAAGAAAACCACAATACTACAGATCGAAAAAGAAGTTTCACTTCATTCACGTGCACCAAGTTGCACGCGCACGGTTTTTTTTTTCTTTATTAGAGCGTATGGTTCCTATTAAGTTAAATCGGCTGCCCCTGTACTTACTGTAATGACCAAAAAAAAAGAAAATTGTGTACGAAATTAAATGACGAAACTAAACGTTGGTCGGACGTTCGTAATTTAACATTTTCGTATTGAAAATTTCAAGAAATAATTGATCCGATGTATCCTATTTATGTATTTGTGACGATTTTTGAAACAAGATTTGTAGAAATAATTTTATTGGTCATAAAATTGTAATTTACGGCAATCTTAAGCGTAAAATAAAATTGAAACGAATCCGTGTGAAAAGTGGATTCGGTGTTGGTTATGCTTAGTAGATAAACACTGACTGAAAAAACAATTGAAACATAATAAGTTTAGGTAAAACAATTAATACAAGTTTGTCAAGCGATTTTCTATCTTATTTCTTTGAGAAATGTGCAAATTTGTGAATATCGAATTAAAACGGATATGTTAAAACATTACTTTATTTTATTGCGTTTAAGGGTGAACGACCTCGCGGCCCACATTATTATCGAATCCAATAGGTATCATCACAACTTGAATGACGTCACTCACGTTGAAACAAGAGGTAAACTCAGTTCAAGGGCTGTTCCACTCTTCAAAAAGGAATGCACGAGGGCTTCGTGGAATAATAGGGATGATGGTAACCTTACAACAAGCCCTACCAAGCGTACATGAGATTGCAGTACGCTAATATGCATAGCGCCGTCGTCCATTCACTAGTATCCACCTTTGTTGCCTTTTACGACACCCACAGGAGCACATGAATCAGTACCATTCGAAGCCACCAGGTAACTAAGGATTCTATGCCTTGCGATTTCAGTGATTATAATCGAATTCCGATCATTACGCGAACACTAGTAATACATCGATATATTATTGTATGACATTAAAAACGAATCAAACATCCTTACCGGTGCATGTGCACGGCCAACATTACGGGACCTCTACTTATGTACTTCATGATGGCGTTGTAGTGCCTAGTAAATCGGGCAAGATATTTTTCATCACCAAGGAGTATGTATGCTTTCAAGCAATATTCATAGTAAGAGTCTATTCCGGCACCGACTCCGGAATCTTTACGAACCCAGTCACCGGAGTGAATGTTTATAACTGTCCCCATGAGGTCCGAGGTTCTGAAAATAATCATCAATTTATGTGCTTAATGATTTCACGAAGATGTCAATGCTGTTGAGGCCAGTAAGAGATGTATGACTAAATAAAGCTGTATATTCTTCACGTTATTTGTTCACCAAAAGCAGTCAAGATCCATTCGGGACATCAGTAATGCCACTGATACAGGCCATTGTAAGCCGATGCCAATAACTGAGGCCAAATTTTGAAGACGAACGCCCTAGCCTTACAGGACCTCCTAGAGACCACATTGCGACCGCCTAATCAGGACATGAGATTAAAACCTCTATTGTATCGCATCACAATTGTTTTATTTTTATTCCTCCATTGTAATTTGAAAGAATCGAAAAGCTACGATATTTTAATCACAAATCCATAATATTAGGTCTGCACTACTTTTACTATAGTGTTCTTGCCAAAGAGAAATCATGTCAAGGTATCCGTAGTATACCTACTAAAAACGAAAAATTATCGGTAAATCGACAATTAAGATCACTCAAGCGGGAAACAAGACCATTGCCTTTATTTTTCGAGTACCTGTGTCTTATTTTCCAGAGACGATCCATAGATTTATGCGCTTTCTGTTCGTAAATAGGGTTTCCGGTGAGTCGTGTCAGAGCTGCCATCTCTAGAATCATCGTTCCCGCGCACGCAGTGCATGTCTCCCGTGATTCGGTTAAGTCTCGTATACCATGTCTGAGGTTTATCTGTATTCATATAATATACGTAAAGTAAAACTGTACACACACAAACACATTCTTGGGAAATATTAATTTTATTGTAACAAGACTGCGTTTCGTAATATTCTAGTTGCAAATGTTGTCTCAATAACTTTGGCGGCATTTCCGATAACAAAAAATACAAACTATTCCTAATACGAAGAAAAAAAAATTTCATCTGTTCGTATTTTAATCGCTGGGATTCATCCGATTGTGATGAAACTCAGTGTACAGATGTCGTTGGCACTTCATTGAAGGTTTCTGTTGCAGATAGTGGCGCGTGTTATTATCGAAAAATGGTTGATTTCATACATTTCGCGATAGTCACAATGGAACGGAAACGTGGTTCACTAGTTTTGTACCATTTATTATTTGAATTGAATTCAATCATTTAATTAATTTTAAAACATTACTAGTACAAATTTACAAGAATTCGACTTAATGAATCGTGAACAATAAAATATTAAAGAAAATAAAGACGCATTTTTTTTTTAAATATTACATAACAAATCATTAATTATAGTGTCCGTGTTCTTTGCATTCACACATCGTTCTTCTGAGAGAGTTAGTTCTAACTTTGTACATTGTTGGTGACACTTGCGTCAAGGTCTCACATGTAAAACTAGATATGTATAAGTCGCACGCAATTCGTAATCGTCATCTGTTATAACTGGATTAGTATATTTTTAATACATTAAACTCCTATACTTTAATTATGCATTGTATAGTCTCTGTAATTCACCTTTCCATGAGGTATGCCAGTGGATGTATTGAAAGCAGGTAACAACCTTTTCCCTAAATCTTCTGCCATCGTCAACAATTCATTGTTATACCATTGCAATAATGGAATATCGCTCTTCAACGTTTCCGCCAATACGTGAGCAGACAATAGACCCCTAAAATAATAATTAATCAGTTGTATTAATATTTAAAAAACTAAATATTATTGTATTAAAAAATAAATATAAGGGCGAATCATCAGGATTTCTTCATTTGAGTGAGGTATTAAATGAGTTACTAAAAGTCTTTATGAAGATAAACTTTCGATAAGTGATCAGTCTCAAAATAACAAATGAATACCTATAGTAATGAAAATGACATTCAACTTCCCAACCCAGAATTTTCTCTTGTGTTATGGTTACCAGAATCTTTTACGATAAGTTACAAGACAAGTATAGATTATAAATGTCAAGCCTAAATACCAAATACGATTAACAAAGATGTTCTTCTTCTTTCTTTCCTATTACCCTCTGCTAGCATGTATCAAAGTTTGGGCTTGGATCAAATTTTTCCATGATAAATTTTTTTGATATGACAATTCAATGTCAAATTATAATGAGAAGATATATATACATACTTATAATGTAATAAAATTGTAAACATCGTTTGTTGTTATTTCAAATTTGTGCTTGTTAAAATAGACATTGTCTGAATAAATTTGAATTTAGAACACAAATACCGCCACCAACCTTCAGACCTTAGGTCAAGATACACTGCATTAAAATATCAGCTTTCCTGCTAATTGCAGCAGAAATACTAAGGATCTGATTAGATCTGATTAGATCTGATTAATAGTCACAATCCTCAATACTTGTGTATGTTATTCATATTTTTCACTTACCCCAGCATCCTAATATTTGTTTCAAAGACTGAAACAACAATATCTTGGTCAAAAGAGACATCTTTTATAACGAGTTGGATTGCATGATTAAATTCCGAAAAGTCCCCCATCACAACTAAAGTGTCTAAGCTGTCCACCAATGTCAATGAGAAACTAAAAGCAAAAATATTAACCAAATTTCAAAATTTTATAATATGTATATTGTGTACATTCTTACAATTGAAAATAAGTTTTGATAGTACACTAATGAAACATTGTTCTCTGTAGTGCTATATTTGTGTGATATCATTAAAACTTTGAAAAGATACTTACTTTCCTAAAGCATCATCCATATCTCCACGACTCGGTGTAATTCCTTTCCATCTGCCCTTGCAACTGAGAGGCATCAGTTCATCAGCTGGATATGCATTCTCCATGTAAGCATGATAAGCATGATAGAACATCTGCCTTGATTCATCTCTACAAATATAATTTACATATAGCCTCCAGGTTGCTACATCATAATATTGTTAAATACAACATCAATGTATTCTGTACTCGAAACAGGTGTCATTAGAATTCAAATATTTTGCACATCATGATGATATCTTCATTGAAAAAATAACAAACTGGTATTACTATTGCACTATTTAAAAGCTACAGTAGGCATCAATTTCTTTAAAAAAATGTAAATCTGTTTTGGTTTTCATTGTCTCAAACACTTTTTTATTGCTAATGTAGGTAGACTAACATAGAACCCACTTGATGGTGAGAGTGATCACCATCACTCACAAACAGTAGCAATGCTTAGGGCATAGCAATACTGCCACCTATTACTGAGGACTTTTCCTGATTTGAGAAAGAGGTTAAGTAACAGTGTCTGTAGCATCACTGTATAACTAAATTTCATTTAGTTTTTTTTATTTATTACAATAATTAAAATTGGTCTAAAATGTAACAAGTGACATTGCACTTATTTCAATATTTTATTTAAATTTTAATAAATTTTATCTCCAGTATGTCTTAGAAAAATAAATTGCAAATCAAAACAATGCTCCTTAATAAAAAGTGTACCAGAAATATGTTTTTTTATGAAATTGCAGCAATGTTTTTTAATACAATTATATAAAAAGTTAATATAATACAGTTAGTGTGGTATGTACATGTGTATATAGAGAGGATATGCATATGACTAGGAGATGTATGGAAATGGTAGTGCAAGGTAGAGTGGGAAGAGGTCGACTGAAGAGGACATGGATGAAGTGTCTGAATGACGATATGAGAGAGAGAGGAGTGAGTAGTAAGATGACAGCTAATAGAAGAGAATGGAATAGATAATTCGCTGTACTGACCCCACCTAGTGAGATAAGGCTGAGACAAAGAAGAAGAATTTAGAAGAATACAGTATTTAGAGTACAAATCAATAGTATCTTGAGTAGCTTTGTAAGCACGGATCATTTTGGAAATGTGCTTTTACAATGGTTGTAAATGATTTAAAGTTAGATATGAGCCAGTTGCAATTGATTAAAGATACATCTTGGTGACAAAATTTTAGGTTTTAATCAATTTCTTACGTTATAAGGGAATTCAAGAAGCTATTAAATACATTTAATGCAAGGATAAAGATTGAATATACATTATTTTTACAGTTCTTAATAAATACCTTAAGCTTAGTCTCTCCGCCTTTGACATACGTAATCCTGAAGTTTCCTCTTCGGTTTTAACCAAAACGATCGTAACGAACATTATTAATAAAACGGGGAAAGCCATTGTAAAATACAAACTAAAAAAACCTTTCAGTTTAATATGAACTCAAATTATTGAAATGGTTTACGAATAAATAGAAAGTTGAGGAAAATAACTTTTATAAAATGGATACATCTGTTTCCAAAACATTAACATTTCATTGAAAATAAAAGTGTTGTGACAATATTAAATTATGTATACATTCTGAAATTAAGTTCCAATAACTTCAGGACACCTCATAATCATTCTTGTCAATTGAATTTTTATAATCCGTCAATTTTTTTTCTCTAGTCGATCATCGGTACAGGCTAAGAAAGCATGTCCCATACATTTCTATCTTCTAGAGAATTTGAACATTTTCTTAAAGCAAATATCAACAGCGCTAAACAAATAGCATGGTCCTTAAATTCTCCAATTGAATGAATTAAAAGATCTTAAATTAAATCGTAGTCAATTCAATCATTCAAGCATTCATACTTTTGTACTATGGACATCCCTAGTGCCGGAAAAACGAACGACAAAGTTCGCCGAAAACAAATCTAATCGTTGCTTTTTCTCTAACAATCGAGTATAAAAGCGATATGTTCAGAAGCATTTGAGACAGGAGCATCTTACAATAAATATACGCCCAAGTTCTATTCTATTCGATTCTATCACAGACAGACGTCCATCGCTGCACATACACCTCCTCCAAACGTCGTCACAAAGATCGATCCTACGCTGCTTGCCTCCAGCGGATTCTCGTGAACGTCATTAAGTCGTCAGTCCATCTTGTGAGAAGCCTACTCATACTACGTCTTCCAGTACGCGGTCGCCAGTCACGGCCATCCATTCTACCAGCAATATGCCTTGCACACTACCACTTCAATGTCGCAATCCTTTGAGCTATGTCGGTTACCATGGTTTTCCTGTGAACCTCCTCATTTCTGATTTGGTCTCGTAGGAAAACTCCGAGCATAGCCTTCTCCATTGCTCTTTGGGTGACCTTGAGTCTTCTGATGAGGCCCATTGTAAGCTATCCCAGTGCTATAATATGTCATCACTAGCAACACATACTGGTCAAAGACTTTCGTCTTGAGACACTGTGATATTAATGATGAGAAGATTTTACGCTGCATTCCGAAGACTGCCCATCCAAGATGGTTTCGACGATTGACCTCTTTTTTTTAAGCTGGATCTACATAGCGCCCAGGTTCAGTAACTTATATGTTATAACGAGTAAAACAGATAAATAAACTATCTTACTAGTTTAGTAGTAGTAAAATCGTTTAGAGCTTATGTAATCAAATGTTAAACGATTCAGCCATCTTAAGCTCGGGCAACCACTTATTACCGACTAGAACGTGAGCGTTACAGTATATTTTTTGTAAGCCACTCTGTACATTCAGTTGGTTTTAGATTTTAGCCACAGTAGTGATGCAGCTTAGTTAGTCATCCCTTCGGGGAGTATCACACTAGCGTACTCCGATTACCAGCCAGCATTTATTTATAGTAGGGCATATTGTAAGTCTGCACGTAGTTCTGCCGCAAAGCAGAGATGTATTTAAGTCGAGACAGCTGTAATCCAATGCAGTTGAAAGTTCATCCTCATGTCTCAAGGTAGGTGGTGGAATTCACTATATGATCTCCATAAGCTACACAAAAAATAGAAACGAATGTAAAATTCTTTTTCTGCCTTTTTTACCTTGAATAACAGTATATTTGTTCTTTTATTTTAACGAATTCACTACATTATAGTCGCTGTTTTTTCTTGCATCGAATAAAGGTAATGGCAAGTTCAAAGGGCAAGAATACGGCTGTCTAAACGCATGATGAAGTGGTTATCATGCTTAAAGACAACCAACCTTTACCTACTCTACTAATTAATACTATGTACCCTGTATCCTTATCCTGTTTATTATTAACAAAAGATTTTTACTGTAGAAATCTAACCAAGATGTGTGAATGATACATGAGCAATAAGTTTTGAAATACAGTTTTTATCTACAAGATGTCTAAAACAGTAAAGTTAAAACTGCATGTGGTCATGATAATTCCATCATCATACTAATGGTAAGTACTGATCGACTTATCTTTAATTAAAATGAAAATCGATTAAAAGAAATCGATCTTAAATTAAATACAACTCTACACTACCTTTAAGGTCACGTGATCACCTAACAGTCGCCATATTGAATTAATACGGTGGCGAGCGCTTTGTAATTTCAGTTAAAATTAAATATTTGTAAATGAATGAAATAAATATTTGGTTAAAATTCCTTTTCTACAATGTTATAACTTTACGGAAAATTTTACTATTTGTCTAAATTGTGAATTAAAGTGTAATATATAACTAAGTTCTGAAAAAGTTTTCGAGGTCTCATAGGCAACCAAGTAGTGAAGGGTTTAAGAACCAAAAGTGCTGGTTACTTTGGGTAGGTGGCAAAATTGTATTATTAATTCAAACAATTTCTAAGTTAATTCATAGTTTTTCATTCATTTATCAGTAGAGAAAGTTCTAAGTGCCGGTTTTTGCTTCCCACCTCTTATTGCTTACGAAGTACGTGATCATATTACCCAATTCTATGTATTGTTTTAATAGATGGTTTCAAATGCTGGCGTTTTCTGAATCGAGTTTCACACATTTTCGATTACCTACCTATCAGAATATGACACCGTAACTGTTATAACAATAAAACTTCAATTTTCACATATATTTCATTATAAATTTATTCGTGTTTTCGTGTAGTGATGGCATACTTTATTTGTTGCTATGAGAAATTTTGGACACGTAGCTCTTAGATTTTTACCATGGAACCGCCATTTTGATTACTAGTGCTTTGGCAGAGGGGAGAGAGGGCAGGGGAGGGGGCGGTGATCGCTACAAAAAATTGACGCCAAAAACACTTGGGTGTCTCATTCATCTACAGAAGACATAAACATAACCTCTACATCAAACTGTTTTGTTTTTGTTTTCAGTGCCTATAACATGATATGTAGCATTTCTTCATTATGAATGGAGAAATAAATGGAATTATGGATAAATCATTAGATTCACCTGCAGACCTATCTAACATACAAGATGACCATAAGAATTCAGATGCTAAAGATGATCATGATGACACTGAAAGTGATAGTAGTACCAATGTGAAAGGTAGTGTATTGATAACTCAAAGTATTACGGTAGATGATGGTTCTTCCATTGAAACCAAAACTAATAGTGATTCCGAGCAGTCTGACAGCAACAGTATTCATAATAATGATGATAAGATAATACTTGTACGTGAAGCTGGTACTGTAAAAATGGCCATCCAAGATGATAACTGTGTTACTGCAGAAAATGAATGTGGAAACAGCAATGACTCTTATACTGGTTCAGAAACCAGTTCACAGGCTAAGTCTATAGAGCAACTCAAAATCACCAGTATTGATATAAAATATAATTATACAGGAAAAGACACTTCAAATAGTTGTGACAATACACAAGTAAGTTATTATTTCATTGTTTGTCCATTGTATGTATAAAAATTTAGTTGAAATTATTTTGTAATAAAAACAGCTGGGACTGTGGCCTCTAGTTCTACTGTTAGTTACAAGGTATTGTTAGGTAACACAACTACTTAATTTAATTTTGTTGTTCTACCTAATATCATAAGTAATTCAAATAATATATCAAATTCTCTAATAATGTTCTACCTAATATAATAAGCAATTCAAATAATATATCAAATTCTCACTAAAAAATATTGATTTGATGAAATTGAGTATATTAAAATAATTTACTGGAAGCAAAATACAAGCCATAACTAAAATAGATCAAATATGTATTTATAATATCTTGTTCATAAAACAAACTATATCTTTATTTAAACATATAATAGTCTGTAAATGCATGAACACCCCTTTATTATAAATCTAAACAAATGTAACATATTGACAAGTTTTTTTATAAAAAACACATTTTCAGAACTCAGATAATACAGAGGAATCATCAGATGATTGTTCTGAGCCTAAAGCAGATGATGCAGTAAGCATCAACTCTGACTCTGGCGATGATGGATCTTCACAGGGAAGTGACAATAAACTTAAAAGAACAGAGGTAATCTTGATAGATAATGATAGGTCAGATACACAAAATGGGAATTCACATGATGCTCACAGTCCAGAAGTCCATGAAATAGAAAGTGATAATGATGAAACATTTACTGAACCAGTAGTAGAAAAACCAAAATCAAATACAAATAATAGCAAAACAGTTCTTAGAAGAAGCAGTAGAACAATAAAGAGGAGGAAATTCAGTGATGAAATAGAAAATGGTGATGACTCAGAAGTGGAAGAAATAGAAATGCTGGATCCTTTACGGCATAAAATGAGACCAATAGTCATCAATGATACTAAAACATTGGTTGAGATGGCAGCAAAACATACAAAGGCAAGTCAGAATGACAATAAGAAGAAAGAACCAACAGTTGTTATAATTGATACACATGCTAACAAGCAAACAATAAACAAAACACAACCTTCAATTAATTCTACAAATGCTCAAACTTTATATCAGAATATGATTGCTCGTGGAACTACAGTTACCCCTGTTAGTAGTAAAAGTAATGCAACAAACAATAATAGCTCCTCACAGACTCAAACAATTCTACCCTCACTTACAGATGATATGTATGTGGTTGAAGCACCATCTTTTATTGTACCATACGTGTACGAAAAACCCTCTTTGCAACCTTTTAGAGAATTTGTAGACATATTAGGTAAAGAGCTAGAAGAACAAAAAGCCAAAGAAGACAAAGAGCGATTAGAAAAAAATAACAAAGAGAAAGAGAAAAGAGCCAAGGAAATGCATGAAAAAATAACCAAAGGAGAAGAAGAAGTAGAGGAATCTGAAGAAGATGTGGATATGGAGAAAAAGAAGAAAACTGAAAAAAGAGGTAGATATAACATCTTGTACTTTAATTGCCACTAATTGATTGTCAATATATTAAAAGGTTACCTCTAGGTAAGTCTCCCACAAGGTGGGCCGACAACCTATTGAGGTTCGCGGGGATCCGCTGGATGCAGGCAGTGCAGGACCAGTCTTTGTGGCGAGGCTTGGGGATGGCCTATGTCCAGCAGTGGACGTCCATGGGCTGATAGGATACGATAGGATAGGATATTAAAAGGTCTTACATATGAAGGTAGTAAAAGATCTGAAAAAAATTGTGTTTTATAAATGAAAATCATCAAGACAAAATTCTTTCAAATAGTTTCTTTTCAGTCTAGTTTGTTGCAATGTTTAAATATTTAGCTCATTGGACATTTCTTCTAAATATACACTACCACCCAAAAGTCTGGAAGCAGTCGGGTAAAACCTAATAGAAGGAAAAAAATCCACTATTTTGCTTTTACTTTGACCTTAAACTAAAAGTTACAATCACACACATGGATTTTCAATATTAGGGAGCGCTAATGAGTTTTCTATTTTAAATTACAGAGCGACGAAGGCATGGGAATGATGATGATGATGCATCTTGGGATGGTGAGTCATCTTCAGAGTCTGAAGATGATGTAATTAGTGATGAAGAAGATAAAATTCTCAAAGATAAAGTTGATCCAATAGATGATATCAAGGATGTGACTGATATAGTAACTGACAAAACCGTTGGTAAATCTGAGAGCTACTTTGATTGTTCACTAGGCAAATTTTTTATGGATATTGGTTACAACCTTGTTCAAGAATTTGTACAAAGTGATTTGCTCAAACAGCAGAACCGTAAATTAAACAGGGAAAAGAAATCTGGCCATAGCACAAAGGCTACCGAATCATCAATAGCATCGCTCATGAAAAATTTGGAATTAAGCAAAGAAAATAATGCACCTTATGCTTATCTGCAGAATAAATGTCAATTTTGCACCTTTAAGACTGAGTCTACCCTTGTAATGGCCAATCATTTAGAAACACCTCACATGAAAAATAATTTGTACAAGTGTAACTTTTGTGAATTTGAAATTCGAAGCCCACATGATATTTTGAGGCATATGAAAGCTGAGCATAATATTGTAGGTAAATTAGAAAAAGCTCCATCTTATCACGAGTGTCCTAATTGCCCGTTTGAAGATAATGGTAAGGGTAAATTAGCTCGTCATCAAATACCTTGTGCTAAAAAATTTAAACCAGCTATCAATTTATCACCACCAATTGAATGGGAGCCCCCAGCAAAAATACCAAAGGTAGGTTAATATAATAATGTTTAATATGTCTAAATATTTTTGGAAACCGTTTTGAAAATTAAATTTAATTATTTTATACACAAGAAAATAAATTTGTTAATGTTAATGTTTTATTACAGATAACAAAATCGCGTAGTAATGTGATGGGCCCGTATCAAAACCAGTTTAACCGCCATGTTGGTAATAATATTAACAGGCCAATGTCAGTAACAAATATGGCACCAGGAGGCAGTTTCCGCCCTCGAGGTAGAGCACCATTGTCAATGCCTCCTCGGGGCGCACCCATACCTGTTCATGGAGCTCCTATTATACGTGGAGGTGTTATGATTAGGCATAATTCTCCTGCTGCTTCTTCAAATTATCCGACAGTAAGCATCATAGTATTTCTTTCAGGTTTCATGAGACGTAGGCATATTTTAAACAACATTTACTCTATATTACTACTCGTTCTAACTCATAACTTCTTATTCAAATTACATTTAATTACATTTTTTTTTAAATATTATGCTGACTATCTCCACTTTTTCATAACAGAATTTATTGTGCTTTTTTTATTTTTTTGCTTAGGATTGGTGGACGAGCTCACAGCCCACCTGGTGTTAAGCGGTTACTGGAGCCCATAGACATCCACAACGTAAATGCGCCACGCACCTTGAAATATAAGTTTTGTTTGAACTATATTCATATATTGATATTCTCAATAGTCATCATGAAAATTGTACAATATAACCATTGTGGGACGCCCTATATATAATAACGCAAAGGATGCCTGGCAAGAAATGGATGCAGAGAACTGAAGACTGGGATCAGTGGTGTTAATTGGGAGAGGCCTATGTCCAGCATTGTACAACTGGACTGATGATGATGATTTTATTTTACAAAAATATATTATATACGTTTTTGCCTTTTCAGAAAAATAAGCCAGGGCAGCAGCCATCTATATCGATAACGCCCTTGCCACGGCAACCGCAACCTGCACAGGCAGTTCAGAATGTGCAGGCATCAAAAGGCTCGTTTGTGATTTGCGAGATCTGTGATGGTTACATAAAAGACCTAGAGCAATTGCGAAATCATATGCAATGGATTCACAAAGTTAAAATTCACCCAAAAATGATCTACAACAGACCACCACTGAACTGCCAGAAATGTCAATTTAGGTAAACCCTCAATAGTTTTTGTTGATTTAATTAGTATGTAATGCAAATAAATAATTTAATTAATACATTTTTTTTGTGGGAGGGTATAAAAACTATGAAATTCCGATTTTTATCCTATATGTAGAATTTATTACCTGGCAACATTTGTGTCTGTCTATGATCGCAAAAAATTGTCACGAATTTTACATAATACATCAAGGCAGTGATACAGGTGATCACTTATCACTTATTTAAATAAAATAGTAGCCCAGTAGCAATAAATCGACCATTATCAGTGGCACCTCAAGATTTAGATTTAATTTATGTACATATTAGAGCTTTTCTTTTGTTTTGTTATTGACATATTTTGTTATAAATAGAAATAGACAATCAGCTGACAAACAAAGGAGTAAATGTTTCACAATTATTTTATCATTATTCATTTATATAGACAAACTTTTCACATTCAAAGCTAAGATTCTATTCCATGCCATAAATAATGGGAACACATAGAAGACAAGCAAGAGACAAGTATCTCCAGACTCCAAATACCAGATATTTTTAAAAAGGTAGTGACTAGGAATTGAATTAAAACTTTAAGATGAGTTAGTGTCACTATACTAAAGAAGTTAATATGGCCCTCAGTTTATGTAGGCTGTGTGAATCTACACAATATCAATCTACGCCATTAAAAAATACTATTAATTTCATAACTGTAAATGTTCACATTACAGGTTTTTCACTGACCAAGGTTTGGAACGACATTTATTAGGCTCGCATGGTCTTGTTACTAGTTCTATGCAAGAAGCAGCAAATAAAGGCAAAGATGCAGGCCGATGTCCAGTTTGTGGCAGAGTAAGTTTTTAACATATTATGTGAATTTTAATATATATGAATTAACTTTGGATAGTCAATAATTTTGAAATTTTATTTTGTTACAGGTATATCAATGGAAACTTCTTAATCATGTTGCTCGTGATCACAATCTAACATTAAAGCCAGCACATTTGTCTTATAAATGTACCGTGTGTACTGCCACATTCGGAATGTATAAACTGTTCGAGAACCATGTTTATTCAGCTCATAGTGTAGTTGCAAAACGCGTTATGGACAAAAACAAAAATAATACACCATCTGCCAAAGCTTCAGCAAACAACGACTCACTCTTGAAACCCTTGAAGATAAATGATGAGATTACTATTATCCCACAGCCAGTTAAAGCAAGTGCTGCTAATTGTGCTAAAGATAAATAAGGTAAAAACGATTTTAAGCTCCATTATAGAAAATGCAAACATCATTAAATGTTTCATTGTAATTAGAGCTCATAGTGGAATAGTTCCACAGTAGCATGCAATAACCCTTAAAAAAATTGCAGATAGCGAACGAACACCCATCTAACCACCTTACTGTTAAATTCATATAATTCAAACCTATTGTTTGATTTTTAAGCTTTGCGTAAATATCTTAAGTTATAAATTCGTTTTATTATTCTCATTTTATGTTTCTTGTATCAAAGAAAGTAAGTAAATGATGTAATCACTTAAATTAAAATCATATAATCATCTTTTAACAATAATTACTGCGAAATTATATCAATTGCTAATTATAAAAGCGCTCTAAGCGACATAGTGCTACATATATGTGTTATTTAGCATTAGCTTAGCTTTTGAATGCATAGCGAAAAGTTTTTTTTATATGATTTTAAATAGTATGCATACTTGGTTAGATAGAAACTCTCCAAGTGGTAACTGTAACCTTGAAATTGTTGGTAGATAAGTAGAAACTGTACCTATCAGAAAATGATCTTAAAATAGGTGGCAACTTATAAATAATAATATTATAATAATAAGTGATACTTTGAACTTTGAGATTGTTGATACAGTTTGCATCATGAATAAAAATGTGATTCATCACATTTAGATCTGACAGTTAAATGCTCAGTGTAGCTCAAGCTAAAATATCTGATATCATAGAATGATTTAAGCAGTCTTTAGTTAGAGTAATAATGTATTTATATAACAAAGAATTTGCGAATGCGGGAATTCTATATGCGCTTTAAAATTTACAATATTGTATTATTTGTAAACACTTAAAATAAAACTCTCATTTATCAGGAAGGTAGTGGTATAGTTAGGTATAGTTAGATGTAAAATATATATATATTATGTTATATTATTTTGTCCTTTTCGATGGTGTTTAAAGGAGATTGTCAAATCAAAATACCAAAATATAGCATAAATATTCTTAGTCATTGTGTTTATTAATTGATGTTAGAACTTATTTATTCTAATACAGCACTCAAACCACAATCAAATTAGTTCAGATTAGCCTGCACAAACACAAACATACAATCATGGTCTAAGAAAAAAAAAAAGTTTAATGCAAATACATTTCATTTAGAAAATAGGTAAATATTATTACTGGTTTGCAAAATACCTTATTAAATTAATGTCTTGTATATATTGTTTCAGGAAATAAAGCAGAACTACTGCAACAGGCTTGCCGTTAACTTCATATCATTTTAAGATAGTCTCATCATATGAATTCTTGGGAAATTATAAATATTGAACTCTGATTTTTAGTGTACATTCCTAAAACATTAAATAATATACAAAATAGGATAAGATACTAAAATGTACTGTGTAAGTTATGGCCAGGAGACTGGTTGCACAAATAGATTATAAAAAAATATTATGTATGTAGTTTTATACATAACTATGTAGAGTTCCAATGGAACAACACACACTGCCGAGGCTTACAAAGTCAGTGATATATTAAACAAGTTTTACACAACTGTTGGTGTCCAATATCGATTTTATAGTATTTGTACATTCAATTATAAACAAAATTATATAATTAGATTGTCCTTATAACAAACTTAAACATGGAAGAATTAAAGCAAATAAATGTATTAAATGGAAGTAATATATTATATGGTAGAGTAGGCCTGGTTTATAACACTGAATTTTACCACTAAGTTTATTCAAAACACAGATATTCTTATCAATGTTGTTTAAGAGTTATTAATTCTATAATAAGAATGTTAAAAGAGATTATAACAAAAACAGGTTTCTATATTGTCATTATGTAAACTGTAAAGGTAAATAATTTGACCAGAACATAATATTGAAATAAAAACGAAAAGTACAATACGGTCCATGTGCCTCATACTCTTAAGAAATCATAAGAAATATAGTTTGGAATGTATACTAATTCTTGGAGCTTATAGAACATTTTTTAATAAGTGCTAAATATACCTCAACGGATTATTAGTTTTTGAGATAATATATTGAATTTGTTTTATTGTAATAAAAAATTTAAAACTTTGGTTTAATGATAAGTATTGGTAATTAAGTGTAGTTGATAACTGATCATCTACACATATGCAAATTGTAATGTTACTGAGGTAGCTCAGCATGTGTGAACTTACAAATATTAGTGAATGTTACAGATTAGATTATATACAAGTCTGTTCCAGACTGTAATTTTGAAGTATTAAAATGGAAAATTTAAGTACTATGCAAAGCACGGTTTACCCTCTTATTATTTAAAATACATATTTTGTATATTGTGTCCACATATTTTTGTAGAAGATAGTAATTAAGGTTACAATGATCTTAGCATTCACGATTATATTAATGTTCTTGATAATATTCTAATGTTCTGAATTTCTTGAAATGTAACTTTAGCCTTCTACTACATGTTCCTTTGGTGTGATAACTTCACAATTAAAAAGACAAGATACGTATTGAAATCTATTCAACACGAATATATTAATAAAGCGTGTTCTACTTACGTGATTTGCATATTAAATCATAATAAATGTACCAAAGCTAAGTTTTCGCAGCTTAAGAATCAGCAAATCAAATAACTTTCCAAAATCATAGATGTTTCTTTTCAAATTCGACAAAGCATGTTTTTCTTTTACGATTAATCTGATCACGCGGACTAATAAGCATTATCATTCGCCTACAGGAGCTTGTGTGCTATCCTATACTATGTAGCAGCCAAGCCTGGTTCTTACAAACACGTATTAAATGATATGGATAATGACAATTTATCAGAACTGTTTTTAATTTATAGATGGATATTTTATTAAAATGAAATATATACATACATCAGTACTTTGAAACAAAATTAAAATTTTAGTTTATCCCGCTAAATGGTCAAAGTCGTCATCTGCAATTCGCTACATTCTTCAGAAGCCGTAGTGTGAATCTTTGTTGATACTCTATAGCTTTGATAAAGTCTCAACTATTTTAGTCTCGTAAACGGCGCCATCTAGTGTTTTTTTTTATTGCCCTTGTAGGCAGACGAGCATACGGCGCACCTGATGGTGAGTGGTCACCGTCGCCCATGGACTTCAGCAATGCCAGGGTCAGAGCCAAGCCGCTGCCTACCGCTTAATACTCTCCACAAGCCTCGTTTGAAGAAGATCAAGGGAGACATAAATATTCTTATTTCATGTAAGCTTCTGATTACTTCAGCGCCATTGGAATAGTTTCCGAAGCGGGTACTAATGTTAAATCAACTGATGTCTCTTTTTTTATTCATATAATTCATTTTTATCGTTCAACATAATTTCAATCTTCATCTATACATATAAATAAAATTAGGGTGTCTGTTTGTAATATTGAAATAACCGCTTTTTACTACATGCATATGAATATATATACGGTACATACACCAAAATAACATTTTTTACAATTTTTGTCTGTCTGTCTGTTTGTTCCGGCTAATCTCTGGAACGGCTGGACCGATTTTGATGAGACTTTCACTAATAGGTAGCTGATGATATAATGAGTAACTTAGGCTACTTTTTTTAGGCTAGCTTCGCGCCGCGGCGTCACCCGCAGTTGTCGCGCAACATGGCGGGACTCGCCTATCAATAATAAAATTTAATGTTTCCGAAGCGAAGCGAGGGCGGGTCGCTAGCTAACTATAAATTTTGGTCTTAACCTTCATCTCTTTTATGGATCTTAAATGAACCGGAGTTACTCATGTGTTATTCGCACTACGGCTTGAGCGTTGTAGATTGGTTGAGCTTTACGTTACCTGAAAGTTATTTGGTTCGAAATCGAATTATTTCGAACAACGAATTATAGCTTTATCGTGGAATCCTCACCCGTAATATTACAAAATTAGAATAAGACGTTGGTTTTCACAGTAACTGTCTCATGAAATAATTGAAAATGTAACGTGGATAGTTAAAAAAGGAGAACTTACGAATATTATTTATATGAAAGTTGTGCAAATTAATATGTATAAAAGTTTTAATATATAATACAGCTCACCAAATTTTTATAATCTTTGTATTGAATAATAAATCGTATAAGTGTGAAATAGGGACCTGATAGTACATCTTATTTTGTTATGAATTATCAAAATTTAATGATCTTACTAATGGTACACTAAACACCCCAGATAATTTTGCGATTTGTTGTATTCTGTTTGTTTTTGAATTATAGCTCTAATTGTCAGTATTTGACGAACTTTTCTCACGGCTTATTTGGTAGGACGTCTCTTTTTATTTAATAAGTCAATAACTTGATTCAATAAAAAAATATTTGAATTCATAAAAAAAAAAAAACAATCATGCTGTACACGTTCCGATGTAATATTTGAGGAAAGTTTGATTCGATGTTTAAGTATAAGGAATAATAAGATAATCTAGAAAATTGTGGTGGCTGTTATTCATTCGTCGAGAATGGTATTTTGAGAGGTATTTTAAATCTAAAATGCCAGATTACTGAAATTATTAACAAGAAGTATTATGTTTACGTGATCTAGATTACAGGATAAGGACTCTCTGACCGTTAAACAGTTATAAACAATTTGAAGTAGTAAATACGAGCCCTGCTTGTGTTTTTTTTGTAAATCGTTAATAATAGTAACGATGTAATCAAGTTTTGGTTCGTGGTCAATTAGTATTGTTTGTGAATAATATCACAATATATTCGAATTATAGGTTTCGAAGATATATAATATTGTTTATGGAAATAACAGGTTATATGTATACAACACCACCAATGTTAAATACACAACTAGATTTTATTTACCAAATGTAAATTTATAATATCCATACAACAAATTTAAATGTAGGAGTAGGATTCTTTGAAATCATACCCCAAAACGGTGCAAATATGAATTGAGTGAACATATTGTGTTGGATCAATATATATGGCTTTTCGGTTCGAACGGATGGTGCAGCCGTTTTATAATACAATTGAAATCTAACCTCATGTCCTAAGGTGAGTGGCAGCATTCGTCTTGTTGTATCAATTTGCTCCAGTACACTACAAATAAACACCAGATGAGCAGCGCGCTTTTGCCCGTATCCCAAAAGATGAACTTTTCGTCGCGGCCACTAATATCCTTATGTCGAAAAGAAATATGATTTCATATTTGGTAATTAAAAAGTAGTTTTGTATAAGTATTTTTAAACTGTCATTTTATAAATCTTATATTGAAACGTAAATGAGACGTATGATTTTACTCATAATGCTTAAATAATAGATGTAGGCTGTATGGGAGTCGTTCTTAAAGGCGCGAAGTTATAATAAACTACTAAACGTAAATGAGAAATAAATTCTCTTAATACGAAGCGACCCGCAATGTAAAGCAAAAGAAGCTTGCGGACGTTTCCGTGTGTGGGTCGATATAATTTCTTACATTGCTTGCCGTTCCAGAAATGCTAGTAAAATATGGTTTTTGCATTCGCGATTTTCATTGCTTATCGTTTCGGAGAACACTTGCAACTCCTCTGTATTTAAGACTCGTTGAACTGAGACATTAATTCGATTAGAAATAACACATAGTTTGTACTCACATACATACATACCTTATTTAAAATAATATGTGATGGTAAAAATTCGCGAAGTTTCTTTTCTTCGTGACTAAATAGGGTTTCTGACTGCTGTGTTACTATTTGGTGTAAGTATAAATTAATATACTCTAATACGAAATAAATGAACGATGTGAAACGGGCAGAGTCCGATATTAATTTTCTTTCTTTGATATTTCCATTACTGTAATAAAAATAATTTTAATTGTGTTGTTAATGACACATTCCTAATTATTTTTTGTCATTAATGCAAATCGTATTATTGATTTTGAAGATGCGTGGTGAATATTTATTACTTAATTTAGATTTTTATGTATAGTGTTTTTAAAATAGAAAGTAAGCATTGGTAAAGGAATCTTACTTTCCGGTTTTCTTTTACTCAAGATTGGCGTGAACGATTAAACATAAAAATTTGAAGCTTTTGTGTTAGGTTCAGTAAAGAATCACTTATTCAATAAAAGTGAAACGGATTTTTTTGTATTATTTTGTTATTTTGTAAATTTCTGGTATCCCTTTCAATATTTGTAATAAAGATACCATACCACAATTGATGTTTTAATAGTGTAACTAATAAAATTACAGATCAAGCAAAAATCTTTTATAATAATATAAAAGATATTTTTGCTTGATCTGTAATTACTGTACTGCTTTATAGCAGTCGCGATAGTAAGGAATAACCAGGAAACAAAATCGGCGTACAGAAAATGTTCAAATGAATTTATTTTACAGTTTTCTTTTCTATCCTATAAATTACTTTACTTAAATATTGGCCAGGTAATTATTCCTAAATCTTAAAATGTACAATTTATAGTACTTTACCAAATTAGTAGTGTTTAATGATTACTCCGCAACCTAAACTGTAGGAATGGAATGGAAATGATATCTTTAGTCAACCATTATTGTCAGACGTCAAATAGTAAAGTTACCTAAAACAGTGCGTTTTATCCTTCCCTTTTCCCGTTTTTTGAACAATCGTTGGAGTAGTGAGTTAGACGTCCTTACAACCTTATCGAGTGAAATAATCGCGCTTCAAACATTAAGGTAGGTGAGAAAAATACTTTTTTTTTACTTTCTAAATAAATAGTTAGCGCTTACGGTACTTCAGAACGGCATTCGGAGTAATAAAGGACGCGTCCGACAATCTCGTTCTAGCGATCGACTTTTTTCAGTCGATCAACTTTGAGCGTGTTAATGCTTTGGGTGACGCCATTCGCGCCGCCTCCACTGCACAACACTTCATCGCCGTTGTGCAAGAATACGCTGACGTATACGCGTCGTTAAATACGTACGTCCTCCCCTCACTCCGCCGGTAATAAATGGCGTACATAAGTAGAATAAAGCCCCTATCCGTAACGATAGGATTTTTTAACGCTTACGGTCTCGCAAATCAACGTGATCAGGTTTGTGATTTTTTGCGTGACCATCAAATTGACATCTTTTTGGTGCAGGAGACCCTGCTTAAGCCCGCGCGCCGCGATCCTAATATCGCGAACTATAACATGGTTAGGAACGACAGGCTCACTGCTCGTGGTGGTGGTACCGTCATTTACTATAGACGAGCCCTGCACTGCGTCCCACTCGACCCCCCCGCGCTTTCTAACATCGAAGCATCAGTATGCCGAATCTCACTGACTGGACACGCGCCGATCGTTATCGCGTCCGTTTATCTTCCACCGGATAAGATCGTTCTAAGCAGTGATATCGAGGCGCTGCTCGGCATGGGAAGCTCTGTCATTCTGGCGGGCGACCTTAATTGTAAACACGTCAGGTGGAACTCGCACACCACAACCCCGAATGGCAGGCGGCTTGACGCGTTAGTCGATGATCTCGCCTTCGATATCGTCGCTCCGCTAACCCCGACTCACTACCCGCTAAATATCGCGCATCGCCCGGATATACTCGACATAGCGTTATTAAAAAACGTAACTCTGCGCTTACACTCGATCGAAGTAGTTTCAGAGTTAGATTCAGACCATCGTCCCGTCGTTATGAAGCTCGGTCGCGCTCCCGATTCCGTTCCCGTCACGAGGACTGGTGGATTGGCACACGCTGGGCATCAGCCTGGCTGAATCTGATCCACCATCGCTCCCGTTTAGCCCGGACTCTACTCCGTCTCCTCAGGATACCGCTGAAGCCATATACATCTTAACGTCACACATCACCTCTACATTAGATAGGTCATCGAAGCAAGTTGTAGCGGAGGACTTCCTTCACCGCTTCAAATTGCCCGACGATATTAGGGAACTCCTTAGAGCTAAGAACGCCTCGATCCGCGCCTACGATAGGTATCCTACCGTGGATAATCGTACTCGAATGTGTGCCCTACAGCGCGACGTAAAGTCTCGCATCGCCGCCGCGCCGAAGTCCGAGATGCCAGATGGTCTGATTTCTTAGAAAGACTCGCGCCCTCCCAAAGGTCTTACTACCGCTTAGCTCGTACTCTCAAATCGGATACGGTAGTAAATATGCCCCCCCTCGTAGGCCCCTCAGGCCAACTCGCGGCGTTCGATGATGATGAAAAAGCAGAGCTGCTGGCCGATACACTGCAAACCCAGTGCACGCCCAGCACTCAATCCATGGACCCTGTTCATGTAGAATTAGTAGACAGTGAGGTAGAACGCAGAGCCTCCTTGCCACCCTCGGATGCGTTACCACCCGTCACCCCGATGGAAGTTAAAGACTTGATCAAAGACCTACGTCCTCGCAAGGCTCCCGGTTCCGACGGTATATCCAACCGCGTTATTAAACTTCTACCCGTCCAACTCATCGTGATGTTGGCATCTATTTTCAATGCCGCTATGGCGAACTGTATCTTTCCCGCGGTGTGGAAAGAAGCGGACGTTATCGGCATACATAAACCCGGTAAACCAAAAAATCATCCGACGAGCTACCGCCCGATTAGCCTCCTTATGTCTCTAGGCAAACTGTATGAGCGTCTGCTCTACAAACGCCTCAGAGACTTCGTCTCATCCAAGGGCATTCTCATCGATGAACAATTCGGATTCCGTATAAATCACTCATGCGTTCAACAGGTGCACCGCCTCACGGAGCACATTCTTGTGGGGCTTAATCGACCAAAACCGTTATACACGGGAGCTCTCTTCTTCGACGTCGCAAAAGCGTTCGACAAAGTCTGGCACAATGGTTTGATTTTCAAACTATTCAACATGGGCGTGCCGGATAGTCTCGTGCTCATCATACGGGACTTCTTGTCGAACCGCTCTTTTCGATATCGAGTCGAGGGAACCCGCTCCTCCCCACGAACTCTCATAGCTGGAGTCCCGCAAGGCTCTGTCCTCTCACCCCTCCTATTTAGCTTATTCGTCAACGATATTCCCCGGTCGCCGCCGACCCATTTAGCTTTATTCGCCGACGACACGACTGTTTACTATTCTAGTAGAAATAAGTCCCTAATCGCGAAGAAGCTTCAGAGCGCAGCCCTAGCCCTAGGACAGTGGTTCCGAAAATGGCGCATAGACATCAACCCATCGAAAAGTACTGCGGTGCTATTTCAGAGGGGAAGCTCCACACGGATTTCCTCCCGGATTAGGAGGAGGAATCTCACACCCCCGATTACTCTCTTTAGACAACCCATACCCTGGGCCAGGAAGGTCAAGTACCTGGGCGTTACCCTGGATGCATCGATGACATTCCGCCCGCATATAAAATCAGTCCGTGACCGTGCCGCGTTTATTCTCGGTAGACTCTACCCCATGATCTGTAAGCGGAGTAAAATGTCCCTTCGGAACAAGGTGACACTTTACAAAACTTGCATAAGGCCCGTCATGGCTTACGCGAGTGTGGTGTTCGCTCACGCGGCCCGCACACACATAGACACCCTCCAATCCCTACAATCCCGCTTTTGTAGGTTAGCTGTCGGGGCTCCGTGGTTCGTGAGGAACGTTGACCTACACGACGACCTGGGCCTCGAATTAATTCGGAAATACAACCACTCCACCTCTTCAAACGATTAAGAACTGGGTTGCTAAGTTCGAGGAGACCGGTTCGACGTTAGATAAACCGCGGTTGGGTCGCCCAAGGACGTCACGTACGGAACAAAACATAGACACAGTGACACAGTCTATTCGCGAAAATCCGACACAGTCAACTCGTAAGCGCGCCAGAGCATTAAACGTATCCAGGACATCGTTACAACGGATTTTGAAGAAAGATTTACATATGCACCCTTACAAAATTCAGTTGGTTCAAGAATTAAAGGAAACTGACGGTATTCAAAGACAAAATTATGCGAATGAAATGTTGAATCGGTTTACTTCCTTCAATAACATAATGTTCTCTGACGAGGCTCATTTCCATCTTAACGGGCATGTTAGTAAACAAAATTGCCGCTATTGGAGCCCCATCAATCCAAAACTTAAGCATCAGAAGCCCTTACATAGTCCGAAAGTGACTGTTTGGGCCGCTATGTCAGCCCATGGTATCCTAGGGCCTTACTTCTTTGAGGATGGCAGAGGGCGCGCAGTTACTGTTACGTCGGAGCGATATGTGGCTATGATCGAAGAGTTTTTCATACCAGAATTGCAAAACTTTTCAGGTTTAATGCCAGGACGTGGTTTCAACAGGATGGGGCCACTTCTCACACCTCTAACACTGCTATGCCCGTTATCCGTCAACTTTTTCCTGGCAAAGTTATCTCTAAGAGAGGAGACATTTCCTGGCCTCCACGTAGTCCAGATCTGACCCCGATGGATTTTTTTTTGTGGGGCTACCTTAAGGCTAAAGTATACGACACAAACCCGCGGTCAATTGAGGCCCTAAAAGAAAACATCCGCAGAGAAATGACAAGCATTTCAGCAGTGACGTGCCGCGCAGTCATCGACAATTTTAGACGTCGTTTGCAAGAGTGCCGTGATCGCAACGGATTACATTTAGGAGATGTTATTTTCAAAAAATAATTCCCGTTTTTTAAGCTTTTTATGTAAATAAAAATTTAATTCATAATGTAATTAGTTTTATTTAAATAAATTTTTTTCATATCAAAGGACTTGTGGGCCACCCTGTACATGAAGTCAGCGTCGGAACGATACTTCGATAAGGCTATGCGTCATGATAATCGCCTTATCGTTGCCGCCGCTGACTACTCCCCGAATCCTGATCATGCAGGAGCCAGTCACCGTCGACGCCCTAGACACGTCCTTACGGATCCATCAGATCCAATAACCGTTGCATTAGATGCCTTCAGCTCTAATACTAGGGGCAGGCTTAGGGACCCCGGTAACCGTACTCGTCGAACTCGACAAAGAGGTCGACGTGCAACCTAACCCATGCATCAGCCCGCTGAGTTTCTCGCCGGATCTTCTCAGCGGGTCGCGATTCCGATCCGATAGTAGATTCATTCGCGAAACAATTGCTCTTGAGTTGTTAGGTCTCCTTCGGAGGCGCTCGGGCAGTTGTTAGCAAATCCCGCCCTTCTTGGCTGAGCCTTTGCTCGCCCACTTGTCCTGGTGAAACTGGAAAGGCCTTCGGGCCACCAGTAAACTTTCAATCATAAAAAAAAAAGGAATAACATAAAATCTGTACATACATTTTTGTAATGAGAGATAACTAATTTTTGGTAGGTATCCATATTATTATCTTATTGAATGGATTTTTTTTTTCTGAGGAATTTAATGAATTGTTAGGATTAATAAATATGTATTAATTTCTCAATCTAAAATGAAACAGGGTTATAGTGAAGTGCATTTGATACGAATGTTGCTTGTAATACAGTTCAGCCAAATAAGAGGAACAAATTGACTTCTACGGTGAAGGAATAGCATCGTGCAATAAAAATCAAACCCGCAAAATTATAATTTGCGTAATTACTGGTGGTAGGACCTCTTGTGAGTCCGCACGGGTAGGTACCACCGCCCCGCCTATTTCTGCCGTGAAGCAGTAATGCGTTTCGGTTTGAAGGGTGGGGCAGCCGTTGTGACTATACTGAGACCTTGGAACTATATCTCAAGGTGTGTGGCGCAATTTACGTTGTAGATGTCTATGGGCTCCAGTAACCACTTAACATCAGGTGGGCTGTGAGCTCGTCCACACATCTAAGCAATAAAAAAAGAAGAAGATTAAAACAAGTATTACCATAGTGCTCCAAATAATATCTAAACGTAACTAATCGAACTAACTAGCCTCTAGAAATACAGCATGCAATAGACTAGGTAAGTGTTGAGAGGTGGTGGTATTGTTCGATGCAGTCGGTATCGTTAGACAGTAGTGCAAAGATGTGGCGGTGGTTGGTATTATGGCAAGCTTCGGTGTTACTTGTCGGCGGAACCCTTGACTTTGGCTACTTCACGCAGAAACGGCTTTTTACGCAACCTACAGAGGTACATTTTAATTTAGTTGTTTAATAGCATTTCTGCGAAATTTGGGCTATTCGATCGGCGAACTGCTGTTTTTCGATGCTTCACTCAAACTTAAATTTATTAAATTAATTTTAAAACGAATATAGTTATTCGATTTTCAGAAATCGTTTTTTTTTTGTGTAAATTTACGAACATTGAATTTATCCAAGATATTATTAGTTAAAGACTTAATCAGAATTTATCTGATTTTATATATAGAGTGATGCATTAGAATATAGAGTATACTTTCCTGTTCCCTAAAATTAAACATTACTTAGGAAAACTACTAACTAATGTTGAACAAAATGAGAATTTTTAAGGCTTAATAGCAAGAAAGTCTTAAGTGGAAAAGAGAAATGTTACTTATTATATTTGTGCGTGTTTAATAGTAAGTTAGTGTCCATATAGATAACGTGCTAACTTACGGGTTTAATTACTAATGATGAACGAATATCACGCTTCCAATAGCGTCGTAATTACAAGACCGACATGATATATTGTTTTTATTGACAATTAGATAAGTTGGGAAATAAGCGATTTTTACTACTGGTCATGAAAATTATAGTTAGAAAAAATATTGTTAATGGTATTATGAAAAACCACTACTACTATCACTAGGTGGGCCGGAAGTTCCTCTGTGTTGATCTACAGTATTCCAAAGATCCTTTTGGCCCTGGAATTAGTTCTCGTGTTTTTTGAACGCTATGACATGTCTTTAAACAAGGTTTGAAGAGAGTGATTGCTGATGTATATGAGCGATTGTGATCACTCACCATCAGACGGGTCGCGTGCTCCTCTGCCTACGATGACAAAAAATATAACACTTATTTTCTATTTGTGAAACATTGCTATCTGATCTACTGTCCAACTATCACATTAATTTGTTGAAACTACATGTGCGTCATCTGTGGTTTGATACTGAGCGGTGCTATGACAGAGAGCTTCGCTGAATACCCAAAAACAATGCAATGTTTGACCAGATAAAATAAAACGGTAGATTTGTATAAAAATATTCAAAGATGTTATGGATTTTGCGTAAAATCCTGTTTCCGAGTTTCTGTCGCCTATGTTTTCTGTTTTGTCACTTAATTACACGACATGCAACATTTACTTGTGTAATTACCAAAGCGTGTAAATATAGATACATACACCTGAGAGCAGTTACCGATAACTTGTGCACACGAACGCATTGCTTACTTTTAAACTGAGTTACTAAGTCTCCTTAATGGGAATTCTATTGCCTTTTCGCATTGATGTGATTTGCTGATGGGTTTTGTTACAGGTAAACTGTGCAGGATACTCCAAATTTAATATCGATCACTTTCCTGATCTAATACACGCAGGTAATTATAAAAAAAAAGTCAAAATAATTAAATAATAATAGAAATATTAAATTATAACTTATGTTTAATAATATTTTTATATCGTAGGTTGGCGCAGAAGTACTGATTTAGGTGAAAAAATGTTACAACAGCCTTCGTTAACGAAAAAAATTTCTCGTAGATATAATGATCTTTTACCGCCGAGCGCTGATGACATTGTGAAAGAACATGCTAAATTAGTGCAGGATATTAACAGCTTGAAACAAGTCGTATTTATTGCACCATTTCCCGATGATAACAGGGATTATGATGATTCCGTATTTCATGAAATCATTGAAACGACTTCTACTGTTAGACCCACATCAACTAAACGTCCAAGAAGGCCAATGAGACATAGTTCTATACCTATTATCTACCTAGGAGGCGCCAGTCAAAGTCACGTAGTAAAAAGTTCTCCATTAGAGTTTCCAAGGCCCACTATAAGTCTCATAGGGACGACATCATCGCCAGCTTTACATCCCTATCCGTTCGTGATGAAACCGCGAAAACCGTTTAAATTTTGTATACCCCCTGTACCTTTAATTTATACCACAACCACCCGACGGCCTTCATTTTGGGAACGATTCTTCAAATCGATAATACCTAAATAAATTTGATATATTAGTAATAATTTGTAACTGAAAATAAGTATGCTCGAAACCCTAGATAATAAAAAAAAAATGGTGGACTCCGATTTTCCTCTTTTTGTTCAGTTATTAAATTTGTATAAATAGTGGATTGATAACTGTCTACTGTCTGTTATGATTTAATTTATTTTAAGCTACATACTTGTATCAAATTACTACACTAAATTAAAAAAAAACCATATAATTAATAAACTTAGAAACCACATAATAAAATTTTTGTTAAAGTTTTAGGGCAGACAGTATTGACAAATAAGTATTAAATTGTAGTAATAAGGTGTATGTATTTTGTATTTAAATTAAAAGCTTGTTATAATTAAACAAACTCTAGTTTTCTTTCGATTCGTTTTTATAGAAACTAGTGAATGCCATTAAAAACACACACAGTCAATAAAATAATATTTTATTTTTCCGCATGCCTTAAAACCCCATCGACGAGCGGAATTTGACGATATGCGGGGACGTGTACTATTTACGATTACCTAGAGTAGTAAATTAATATTGTTTCCTGTTTCTTGTTCTTTGTCTTTATTTTCATTACAGAATGTTGTCTCTACACTGAATTTTGCAAGATTGATTCATCCATCAAGCCATACGAAATTTGATATAGGCAGATCTGTGCGGAATTTCATTTGGTGACTTCACTTCGACCTTACCCACTACTATAAAAAGTATTAATAGAGTATCTAGGTGTATACGAGCAACGTGTCCAAACTAGTTCAGAATTTGTTGGCAAACGGTTAAGTCTTGTTGTTGTAATTTATTTAGAGCATTTGATTAGGCGTCCCCAAGACCAGATCTAAATGACGTTGACTTTACTTCTATCTTTGATATTCCTGCGCCATACAGGAAGATCTAAATGACCAATGTGTCCAGCAGTCTCACTTTTGCGTATTAGTAATTTAATGTCTTTCAGCTTTGGGAGCGGTTTTAGTTCTGTTTCATACAGATCACAGAATATAGGTAAGCATCCTGTTTAACACAGATTTTGTAGTTTATTACAAAGTGTTTTTTGCTGTAAAAAACAATGAATTACAAACTGTAAGGAAAAAGTTGTGTGTGTCTAGTTATTTTAATGACTTGACGTTTTGCCTTCAATATATTATAGACTAATTGGCTAATAGTTTCACTTAATTTAAATCGATTATTTAAAGTTACAGACAGACGCTCGGACACATGTAAACAATGATATCAAATAGTTGGTCGTGTCTTATGTTCGTCATTTCATATTGTACATTTGCGTGAGACAGTTTGCGTGCGGCATTTAATTGCAGATGCCGATTATATTCTTTTTTAGCACTTTTACGCGTCGGAATGGAAAAGTTGAACGTCTTATGTGTTATGATGAAACTATTACGCTTGTCGCGTTCTCGTTACGCATATAATATTAGCATCGTACTTGTTTTATTAAAATGGATGACATTTTCCTTTGAACGATTTACAAGTAACGTAATAATTTAAAAAGTACAAATGTTACACAATTTTTTTGTTTCTGTTCTGTAATTATGACATTCAGCTAACCTAATAATAACATAACACAATTTCATTCTGCTTGGATATGGAATTTACACAAGTTTTAAAACCTGCGTTATCAATTTTGAAACTTGAAAAAATGCAAGTCGAAGTTAAAACCTTGTTGTTGGTCGGATATTCCTTGAATCTTCAACGTGTAGAAAGGTCTTGCAAACGCTTGGAAAACTAAGGAACAAATTAAACCCTTCATATTATTTTTAACATGTTAGATAATGTTAGTTTAAGTCGTCGTGGCCTAAAGGATAAGACGTCCGGTGCATTCGTATGTAGCGATGCACCGGTGTTCGAATCCCGCAGGCGGGTTCCAATTTTTCTAATGAAATACGTACTCAACAAATGTTCACGATTGACTTCCACGGTGAAGGAATAACATCGTGTAATAAAAACCAAACCCGCAAAATTATAATTTGCGTAATCACTGGTGGTAGGACCTCTTGTGAGTCCACACGGGTAGGTACCACCACTCCGCCTATTTCCGCCGTGAAGCAGTAATGCGTTTCGGTTCGAAGGGTGGGGTAGCCGTTGTAACTATACTGAGACCTTAGAACTTGTATCTCGAGGTGGGTGGCGCATTTACGTTGTAGATGTCTATGGGCTCCAGTAACCACTTAACACCAGGTGGGCTGTGAGCTCGTCCATCCATCTTGGCAATAAAAAAATAAATAAAAAAAAATCATGTACTGTAAATTTAAAGTAGATTTAAAGATATAGGTACATAGAATTATATGACGTTTAATTTGTAAATTGTTCATCATTATAACTTATCGTATAAATAAACAACTATAAACTACGAGACGTTGCGCCTTCATGTGAAAGTTAATGTTTTTGTTGTGATCTTATGTTAACAATCATGAGATTTTCTTAAGTACATAAACACGTTACAAGTTTGTTTTTACAAAAAATAATTATAGAATGGTATCGCCGCATAGTTTCTCTTAGGGGATTACAAATACATTTTTTCAATGCGAGCGCAGTCTGAGACGCATACAAACAAGGACGGCAGAGCATTTGAAAAAACTTGGCATCCAGAGACCCTCGAACGAGAGAGTCGAGGTCCGTCATCATGGCGTCCTGTGCGCTGGAGGTGACAAGACTCACAATAGAACACGCGCTAGCCTTACACCTTTTTCGTGTGCATTAGGCTTTTAAGTGTACCAGCGACGAAGGGATTACTTAGTGGGTTCGACTATCAAAGTTGCAGCCCAGGCATCGACGCACAGTCGACCAAATTACTATTGAAACTCTCACCAGAAAAAGTGATATACAGGATGTTGCAAATTAGATAGTGAAAATTAAACAAAAGTTATTAAAAGAGATTAAATATTTATTAAGTACTAATCACAAATGGTATATGCTAATTTTTTATCGCTATTTATAAGTTTAAATCTTAAATCGATCACTTTAATAAAACATGTAGTCTTATGATCAGTTCTTTTAAAAAAAAATAGTTTTCTACAGAATCAATTTATTAATCAATAACAATCTACACATTGCTGTCATTTTTTTTTGTTATCTCAGTCGATTTAATACAAAATGCAGTCTTAAATAAAAAAAATTGATATTAATGTGGGCAAACAGGTAGATTGACAACAAAAAACACATTGAGCTCAATCAAAGCAGCCAAAGTTAAGAAACCGGCATATACAACGCTGCATGTAATGCCAACCTTCCAATCTAATTGAAACTTGTTGAGTGAAAGACATCCGTACAGCGCGAATAAAGTCGATAGAAGTGAGATTACACTGTAGGACAGACCGCTAGAATTTATTGTAACCTGTAAAATAAAATAAAATAAAATAAATATTTAATCATATGCGATAATAATATCCGACGCTAAATGAATCATGATGCTTTTAAGTTTTTAGCAAGTTATTTCTTCATGAGTCCTTCAAAAGTGAAAGCCTCTGAAAAATCTTGTGTCGATTAATATCGATTTTTGATAGCCCTACCCATTATTGATACGTATAAAGTATAAGTCAGTTACCCAATGGTTTTCTGGAGTGCTTGGATAAAACAATGACTTCACTAGCCATGGCAGTCCTAAGCACAGTAATATGTCGAATGTGTTGGATCCAATTGAGTTGCTTATACCCATTGTGCCGTGCCCTAGAAATCAAATGAATTGTTATTAATATTGTTTGCTGACGAATTTTTGCTGGTTACCTACAGCTTAAAATCTAAAAAGTGTGTTCATTGAATTTCTTCTCACACAACCTTTCTGCCTTTATTATAACTTTCTTGGTCCAATATTTCATCTCACCTGGTCTTAAGCATTGATTCAAAGTCATATTGTGAATATCGCTTTGGCTGGTAGCACAGTCCTACCTCTACTTCGACAAAGCGGCGCGACATTATAACACACTCTTATCGTGACCTCCGCTAAGGTCGTCAAGCACCGGTCCAAGAGTTTGACGAGCGCACTTACTCATAGACATAACCCACTGAGTTTCTCACCGGGGCCTCTCAGTGGGTCGTGATTCCAAACAGGCGATAGATTTTGTGTAGCACTGCTCTTGCTAGTGTTAGCAAAATCTCTCAGGTGGAGCCCGTCCGCGCGTAGCTGGAATGATCCCTTAAGCTTCCAACGAATAAGTAGAAAAAATACCCTACTTATCCTGTTTGAAATTTTATATGTATTTAATTTCGATTTTATAATATGCACTAATTGAATAATATGTTGTGAATTTCCTGTATAATTCACATTTATTAAAAAAAGAACAAATCCAGAGCTCCTTGTCGTTTCTTTTAAGTGATGAAATTGTATTCCGAATCGAAGATAAGATTTTACTTGAATAATTAATTTTTCATTTTATTTTGATTTACCCATATATTTGAGAACTATCTTCGTGCTTTAAACTATTCAGTAGTATATAGATTGTAATAAATAATAGCGTTCGTGTTACGGATATGAAACCCTTTTACAGTTTTATTAGGTTACTCTGGTTAGGGTGTAATAGTTGCATCAGTAGTGCACATAGTAGATCGTCATTTTCTCTGACATTTCACAGCTATTACCCCAATCCGCTACCACTATCCAGCAGTTTGAGTCATTATAAGATAATCAATTAGTAGTGATTTAAGTAGCTCCCTTGAATAGATTGAAATAACAAGTTAGCGACTGTCTACGATGTTCCCTCCTCTGTGCAAAACTTTGGACTCCTGTAGCGGTCAAGTACTAGGTGGCTCATGAATATTTCGGTTTTTTTTTGCTTCTTAGATAGGGGGAATGAGCTCAGAACCCACCTGGTGTTAAGTGGTTACTGGAGCCCATAGACATCTATGACGTAAATGCGCCACCCGCCTTGAGATATAAGTTCTAAGGTCTCAATATAGTTACAACGGCTGCCCCGCCCTTCAAACCGAAACGCATTACTGCTTCACGACAGAAATAGGCAGGGTGGTGGTACCTACCCGTGCGGACTCACAAGAGGTCCTACTACCAGTAAGAGCACTTGGACTTTTACCTTGTCTTTCAAGGTAGCAATCATGCTGCATTATCTCTATATGCTATGAACCTATGTCATAAAAGTTTGTTTAAAATAATAACCTTGTTTAGTAACGAGAACGCTTGAAACTGCTTCAGGGAGACTTGTACCAGCTGCGAGAATCGTAAGTCCTGTTATACTGTCGGGAACGTTCAGAGTGTCGCCTGAATAAAAAAATAAAAATAAACTATGGATTATTATGGTTTGTATGTTTTATACGACCTTATTTCTTCATTAAGCAGGTCGAATGCAGGCAACATTGGAGAAAGCTGCAAAAACTAGAGCAAGTTGGTCACGATCCTCAGTAATGAGGAAGCGACGAAGAAGAAGAAAATTTTCTTCATCGTGGATGCTATTCTGATTTTTCTGAATATATCACCGCACTTTCGCCGGAAGGCAGGATGTGGTGCTGTTGAACCAATTAAAACTCCTATCGATCAACAACTCACCTTCAGAGGCGAGCTGTTGATCAGGCTCAAGCCTCGGATGAGACAAATCACTCTATGTCGGCTGGGGACAAGATAATGATTTTCGCGTTGAACGTATGACTTCCCGCCACCCTTTTTTTTTTCGGGCCTGGGGCCGAACCTCCTACGAGGTCGCCGCGCCTAGGGGGCGCGCAGGATATGTGGGACCTGACGATCTGCAAGGTGTTGGCAGCAAACCGCGGGCCCCAGGAATTTTACCCTGTCGCGTTGGCACGCCTCCATGACCACGGGTTTTCTCGGTCATCGGACTCGGTTCCGATGTAAGATGTAGATGGTGAGATTTGAAGTATGGCAGTCAAATTCTCAATAAGTTAACTTAATTTACATTTTATAATATAAAAAGAAAATTAGCTTTAGATTTCTAAATAGAAAACTTACCAACAACAGTAATTATCCAAGCGACTAGGTAAGACACACTGCCTATCCACGTAATACACATGATGAAGGTTAGAGGATAAATGCTGTGTCGATGCCTGCAGTCGGGTATTGTAGCCCAAAGGATAAGTCGAATCGGCCATGTCAGTACCCAGAATAATTTCTTCCAAAATGATATCTTATCGCCAGGAAAAGACCAAACTGAGCTAGTGCTTATATCTGAAAAGGGAATTTTCAAATTAAGGAAACTACGGACTTTATTCAAACCTCGTTAGCAGAATATCATTCCAGGATCAGCCGGATGGTTCGCGCCAAAAATCATATATTTTCATTCATTCATTCATAGAAGCAAATAGTTTTGGTTCGAACTTTTTTATTTTATCATCATCATTATCAACCTTTATCTAAAGTTGGCATGGCAGTATTGCTAATTACCAATAATGTCTAGACATAATGAACATGAATAATGATGAGATGCCGAATGAAAGAATGAACGTCTCGAGATGAAGGTAATTAGTCTAATCTGGCCCGAAGTAAAGCGCGTGGCCCAAGACCGATCGCCGTGGCGAAATACTAATGAAGACCTTTCTGCCTCATCTGGGGGCCTTAGCACCTTGAACACGACAACAAATAATGAATGGGTAATACCTGATCCCGTAGAATCGTGTCTTCTCGTCATTTCTATTCCTCGCTCCAGGTCACCGTTTTGAACAGAACGGGGCGTCATACGTTGTGATGCATCTAAAGGGTTGATTTTTTCTGTAAAAAGAAAAAGTATTAATGATTTATAAAGTATGGTAAGACACTATCAAGTTAAGTATTTTATTGAAAAATGTACGGCTCGTGAACTAACAAATAAGACAAAAAAAAACCAAAAAGGCCTAACCAACTTCCCATCAGTTTAGTAAACTCTTTCTTATAATTTTCAATACGTAAGTTTATGACTATTCCGAAACCTAATGGTACTATTTGTAAGGTATTAATAATAATTATGCTATAAGATTTTTCGGTTGTAAACGCGTCTAGAGACCATTATTTATTCTATATATTAGACAATCAATATTTAAGATTAAGTATATTTCTTTCTAAATATAAATAGATATACACTTTCGCAACGTTTTCTTCATTATGCGTAACTTGTATAGGTTTACCTATTACGGTTTTCTAATATATTTGAAAGTTGAACTTACCTTTGATGAGTAGTGGTGTGACTTCAGTGTATGTTTTGGACTTTTTGAAAAAACAACAGCCTCTCTTGACCACTGAACCCAGTCGATTGTTGAAAACCATTGCTAAAATCAATTGTTCGAATCAGTGTTAGTAGTCTTCCTCAAACTAGAGGTCCCGCAGTAGTCGAAATTCGATTATAATTAATTGGAATTGTAAGTTTGTACACTATTATGATTGTATTTTATACTTCTACAATCACAAATTTCGCCAAGACTACACTATAAAAAATATTAACAAAGACAAACAATATTTAATCTATTCTCAATTTGACAACAGGCGTCAAGAACAAAAGTTTGACAATAAACAGTATGCAGTGTGTGCATCAAATACATATGTAGTGTGTGTAACGTTTTCTTTATTGATTTAATGTATCTTTTATGCATTATTTAAAAAAAATATTAACATTGTTTAGTAAAAAAAAATTAAAAAAAAAAACGTATATTTGTTAAATGTTTGCAAAAATACACATAAATAACTATAATAAAATTCTAAAATCGTATCGTATTTTTAAAGTCTACCACAGTCCATCTGTGCGACTACCACAGTCCGCCGAGCGTTATCTACCTGTTTAGAGAAGCCTGTACGAGCATGCATGTAGGCACTATCCAGCCATCATTGCGATTACTTTATAAATATTTATACATTGTATTATAAAATAACTAGTTCATTTAGTGCATCGAACGTTCTCATATAACAAATTAAGTTAGCGCTAAGTTGCTAAGTTTAACTAATACTGTCCACGATAGTTCTTATTAGATAAATTATTTATTAGTTTTATCAGTTATATCATAACCTATTAGACTTTTGTAAGCATCTACTTTCTACCTTAAAAGACTAATAGATATTACAATGTGTTATTTGTAAGCGTAAGTACCTTAAGATAAGAATTCGTAGTTACAATTTTGTTTTAGAACGGCAATCGCGCGCCTTAAATCAGACAGATATAGACAGGAAAACAGTATCTGAACAAGCGTGATTTTAATACAATTATGAAATTTATATATTTTACGGGCTAGACTAATTTTACACGATCTTATTCCTTTATTATTAAATTTGTGCTTAAACACGTAATGAGTACACTAACTTACACTTGGATAAGTTGGTGAGCGCACAATTTTACCCACTTTTGACGGACACTTCAACACCAAATGCTAGTTTATAACTTAGTTTGTTATTAGTATAGAGAAATAAAGCAATACGAACATACCTAATATATAAAATGTGTACATAAGTACGAGAAGCAGAGCTTCGTGCCAGTATATTTTGTCATCGAGGAGAGTCAAGATAAGGGCGACCACGGCAACTGCGTACATCATGCAATCCCTGGTGACTGACCACCAGTCCAATTCTATTACCTGTAACACAAAAGTCGAAATTTCTTCATTTTTTATTACAAAGTCAATTATTACAAAGCCATATTACTAATTGGTCATTTTTGAGGACACGGTAACTTGTGAATGGCTACAGGAAAATGATCGAATTATATAATTGAGATGCACCTGATAATCGAAGGAAGACATAAAATTGTTGAACAGAAGATATGCATATGTATTTATTAAAACTAAATAAAGTTTAATTAACAAAACACAGCATGTGGAACTAAAATTTATCTTTATTTGCGGTGGTTGGTATGTGTGAAAAATTTCGATTTAATCAGACGTCTTGGTGTTAGTTAAAATTACGCTGTAAGATTCCGTCACATAAATACAGGTCAAGCTAATAAAAACGTGTTTGCGACTCCACCTGTTGGCGATTGAGTATTGCAATCACAACGTACGGTAGTGACGCGTTATGTTTTCAAACATTCAACACAATTTCCTTATTCAAAATTCATATAATATATTTAAAATTCTTATGGCTATAAAAGCTTTGGATGCCTCTGATCGTAAATGTTTACTATTGCTCGTGGACATCGGCAATACGGGTACACAGTCAAGATGTAGTGCAGTTAACGGTCTTTAAGGAGGTTGCTTACATCTTGTATTAAGGTTTTTTATTTGACCAGGTTTAACTTGTCATGTTACTAGAACCACACTGATCGTTCTGGTCTCCAAACTGGAACTTATTGTTTCACACAGAAACCGGAAGGGATAGTATTATTCAAAAATGGCACATTCCGAACTATGTACTTCGATAAACACTCAGTACCGATTATAATATACGGTAATAAAAATGAGATTAAATATTTATTAAAGCATTGATAAAAAAAGCAACGATTTAATAAAATAAATATATTTTATCATTCCTCCATATCAGTAGTAGAATTTGGTAAGCCTGAAATCGGCCTACCTTGTTATTGTTACTTTATTACTTAAACTGAAGTATCCGTGTGACCTAATAGATAAGACGTCCACTCTATTCGTAACCAGAGATGTGGGGCTTCAATCGTGAAGACAGGTGTTAGTTTGCTGACGTAAATACTTCTACGCCGGTAAGAGTTGTGCCATCTATCGCCGAATAGCCTAACGAACATCGAATAGCCTCGAGAACGCTCGAGAAGTACAACGCCACCTATTGTCAAATAGCGGAAACACACATCGAAGGTACTCGACTTGTGAGAAACGTTCTCGACGCTTCTAGGGATGTCGTTTCGACTATAAAAGCGTCGAAGAGATGGTACGCAGTTAATCAGTAATCGGAACTACTCGAAGCGAAACAGCGAATGGATCACCTGAAGCGAAGCGGAAGAAGCGAATTGAGAAACAATACTTTCCTAATACGTGTTTGTTTACGGTTGACTTCCACGTTGAAAGACTAATATCGTGTGATATAATTGAAAACGGTAATTTAAAAAAAAACTCATAATTACTAGTGACGGTGCATATCATTAGCATGCGAGGTGGGGTGGGGGTATATAAAATAATCTGCTAATTTTTGCCCTGAAGTAATTAAGAGTTTTAGGATAAATGGTAGGGCAGCAGCCACACGAAGCCTTCGTTTTTAGGTGAAGTCACTTACAAAAAAATAGTTTTTCTTCTTTTAGATCCGATATTTGAAATACATCTCAACATAAAATAAATAAGAATTGAACTCTTATCTATTTCTCCGTTGCTGTGGATTAAGGTTTATTATATTATATCTTTATTGCAATACGATTATGTTTGAAAATCTCGTCTTTTTCTTATCACTATCACACAATTCGTAGAATGAATTACTACAATTTACTGCGCGTCATTTTGTATGCGCCAAATCATCTTTATCACACTGACGAAGGACTGACATTTCATTTGCATTTTCCTTAACTTTTTTACGAGCATATCTGAAATCTAATATATACATATATGTATATGAAAATCTGTGTGATCTGTGCAACCACTATGTTTGAAATGTGCTGAATTCATAAAAACAGGACTATTGTTTATGTTGTAGATATAGTATGGAACTTACTGCCCCAGCGAAAAGCGCGCAGCATGCCGGAACTGCTAAGACATTGAAAACTGCAGACCCAACCACAGCACCAACGCCCAGATCTCCTTCAGTGACGAAGGTACCCACGCAATTAATGAACAACTCTGGGCTTGAACTGGCTGCTGCCATGAAAGTTGCGCCTGCGATATCCGAAGCTATGTTTAAACCTGTAAGGTGATGTTATTGCAGCTGTAGGTAGGTACTTACTGTTGTATTATACGGCTATTGAGCTTGTTTTTATTTTTTTATTAACTTCGAAGGCTCACGACCACAGAGCTAGGTGAATGATCACTGCTATTCTATTTTATCCCAAAAATATTTAGAACCATTGCTAGTGAATGAGAGATTATAATTTAAAACATCAGGATGGGAATACAAAATACGACTCGCTGGTTGAATAGCGTGCACATGGCGCGCAATCCTTATTATTTATTATTCAAGCTTATCATTTATGAGTATTTTTCTAAGATGGAAAATAATTTATTTAACTTACGCTCGCAAATAATTTCAATGGCCGGTACGAAATAATCTTCGCAAACACTACCGAGCAGTAGAAAACAGTACAAAGCTAGAAAACAGTGTAACAGTATGAAGCCCTGTAAAAAAAACAGTCGTAATAATTTTCATTATACTCCACACGACCTAATAGTTTTTGATACTAAGAAGGTGAATCATTCAAAATTACTGACGATACCAATTCTGATTCTTAATAAATTGATACAATTAAAATCATAAAATATTCGCACGCGCTCATTTTCGCGAGGCTCCTGGTCATCTTATTTATATCGCGCTTTAGCTGATTTTTGATAGTGCTAAATACAAAATAAGCTACCACAATTATTTAATTCCGATTTTTCACAAATTGTCGTGACATTACTCAGTCAGGGCGTAACCCGAAATAGTATCGAAAATAAAAATTGTTTAAAACAAATTGCACAATTTCTGGTTAAATATCGACAAAATACAGTGCCTTTACTCTGTATTTGCAGTTTGTTTGAAAGTTCATAATGTCTTTTACAATGCTTACATGTTGCCTTTGGAAACGTGTCAAGCCGTCAGATGGAAACTCAAGGATAGCTGCTGGAGTGCAGTTCCTTTCAATCTCTACGATGCCCAGAAGATGCCGCGACGAAAACGCCTCAGGTTCTGTAACAAAAACACAGTATTGACTGCTGACTTTTTTTGGTAATACATACAATCGTTTGTTGTAGAGTTTCCTTACCATCAAAAACGATAACTTGATTGCTTGCAATAGATTTTGCCACCATATAAACAATAGGGATGCCGAAAAACAAAACCACACGCACTATTGTCGCAACTCTATGTTTACGTTCATATTGTCTAGTCCTTATGAGCATTTTTGCCATTTAATATAAATTAAGAACCACAAACTTTGACTAGATAGATAAAAAAAAAATCTAAACAATTTTTATTTTTTTTTATTTTTTAGCGAATATCAAATAAAAAAGTCGTATAATTTGCTCTGCTTGCAATACAAAAGCATTAGTACCACTTTTCTTAAATGATACACATGTGTTAGCATGGACGTGTTAATGTGTTCAAAGTTTGAAAGCCACTACGGGAGATTGCTCCTTGCGACCCTTAATGAAAATAAATAATTGTCAATAAATATTATTATTGCTGCATTTAGTTACACATTGATAACAGTGTTATCGATTTGTAATCGTTGTGTAAATAAAATAGTCTTTTTGATCTTCCCAGTAGCTCAAGAATTGATACCTTCACCTTATCTGCAGGTAATCTTTATATGTTAAAAACAATTTTCATATGTATTATTACACAGTATGTGCACGCATAACCGACGATATTTTCACAGCAAGTGCGTTGTATTTTCGGACGCTAAGATTTAATAATTGTGTTGTTAATTTTGATATCTTAATAATTAATACACCATTCTTTTGTAGACGTGCTTGTATTAAACTCGTAAAAGGCTGGATCGATGGTATTTAAATTATTATCCTCATCATTTCGGTTGATTTGTATCTACATATGTACGTTAGAAAAATAATTAAAATATTATTAATTGAAAAATGAACGAAAAAGACGATGCGGTGCTCCATCCAATCATATATATCTTTGAGTAACGTAAGAAAATCTCTAGCGCATCTTCGGAAATTTCCATTAGCAACGGAAGCAGCTATGTAGCTCGATCCAGTAATGTCTACTGCTCAATATTAAGTTACCCATCGTTCATGTTTATTTATATTCTATATTTGAGTCGACTATTATCAAAGCCGGCAATGTGACTTTTGGACAATTATTGGTAAATCAGAAAAACGAATTATTGACTTTGTATTCCATTGGCAGTCACAAAACTGTTCTGAACGACATCTTAGATAAATAACAGGTTAAGTATTAACCTTTATTTAATGCAGGTTTTGAACCGTATTCTTTGAAGGAGACGATTATATTCAAATCAATCTATATTGACATATCAATAACATTTTCTTGTCCAAATGCACAGATTGCCACCTTTGATAATAGACGACTCATTTACACTATATTATAAATCTTAATGAAACTAATAAAGCTTGAATGCATAAAATATGCTTTCAATATCTTTGCTACTGCTTGTCCGTCTCTTGACGCATCAACCAAAAATACGATAGCGATAGATTTTGATGAAATTTAGGATGCTTTTAACTTCGTGATTTATCTTAATTTCTAGAAAAAAAGTCAAAACTGATTTGCATAAACATCATGTGGGAACATGAAATTACTATACATTTAAATACTAAACTAGACATCTATTAGAACAATAAAATTTACCAATATATTGATGAAGCCGCGAAAAAGGGCCCATATTGAGGTTTTTATTCAGAAAAAAAAATATGTTCAACAAAAATTCCAAATACGCAACGCCGCCCGTTTTTATAGCGTTAATGTGATGAGCCATGCCATCAGAAAAGTAATTCTAATAACATTGTTTATAAGGAATACCTCTGTACACAATGATATTGATTGATACATAAATATTTTTTTCTGGTGGTAGGACCTCTTGTGAGTCCGCACGAGTAGATGCCACCACCACCCCGCCTATTTCTGCCGTGAAGCAGTAATGCGTTTCGGCTTGAAGGGTGGGGCAGCCGTTGTAACTATACTAACACCTTAGAACTTATATCTCAAGGTGGGTGGCGCATTTACGTTGTAAATGTCTATGGGCTCCAGTAACCACTTATCACCAGGTGGGCTGTGAGCTCGTCCACCCATCTAAGCAATAAAATAAAATAAAAATTATTGTTTAGCCTCTCTATATATTAACATTTACTTTTACTAAGACAGTTAAAATAAAAATTCTCATGGAATGGGCATACACGTCATACGAACGAAGTCGCGGTCACAACTATTAAAAAATTAGTCACACAAGCTTATTCGTGGCTAAATTACAACATTTTTAATAATTATGTTATCAGTTTCAGTAATACAAAACAACAATTATTCAAATACGCAAAATGAAGCCAATAAGTTATTTACATTTTTAATACTATGCCGTTAAAAGTGATAAGGGTGACGCGAATAATTTACGAGCTTTTATCGTAAATTTTGGCACGTGCTTCTATCGAAGTATTAGTGAATTGGGACAATGATAGGAATATAATTTAGATATCCTCAAATTTTAATACTTTTTCAAGGCAACGTAATAAAGAAAAAAAAACGTAAACAAATCATGTTTAATACCTCAATAACAGTTTCATTCGAAGTAGCTGTGAACGAATAAAAAATTCCACTAAATCGTTAATCTAAAGATTACAGGGATTTAAGTGGTCAAGAAACTTTCCACTATTTGCTGAATTCCGTTTACGGAGTATATACAACATGTGGAACATGGTTATCAATTATAAATAGTGTTGATAAATTAAATGTATATTGTACGAAGTTAGAAGTGGTAGTTTACTTGTACGAAGATAATATTTTATTAAGCGACACGTAACTATAATTTTCCTAAAACCTATTGTATTCATACGTTTTTAAAACAGTATTCATATTGCTTAGAACGTTTTTATTTATTCAGAAATATTGTTATTGGGTAACAACTAACACCAAAATGAAAGATTAGGTTTCATGGATTAGGAATGGAAAAATTTATAAATGAAATTCCACACTAAAATATAATTTGAACTTAAATTTGTGATAATTACACTTATAGGTTCGGTCGATGGAATTCTTTGGCTCTCTATTTTTATAGTGTCCGGTATTATACTCAAAGCGCCATCTGATGTTTTGGTTTGTGTATACTTCGTTGTGAGTTCAATAAATTAGGTAGCCGGTAAGTCTTAGACCTCAAGTCTTAAGATGGATGATGGTATTCATAATGCGATGTCTATGAGCTTCAGTTAGCGTACAACCACCGATCCTTGCTAAAATGAAAACAAATACAAAAAAGCTAATTTATAAAACATTTGGCAATTTGTGTTTTAATATCCCTATAAGATTGTATGTAAATATTTTATATTAATTCATGACAACGAACAATGAAAGTATTTAATATGAAAAAACTACAGTTGCATAGTGTTTCTGTAATAAATTCTATCTATTTTGCTAAATTAAATGGTCGATCTATCGATCATTTTTTAGGAGAATTCCATAATAGAATTTTTATCGTTTCAATGCGTTCGATGATACGAAATATGGCAGCATTGGATGGGTATAAGTAAACACTCCATGTCCAACTATATTGGTTGTGGCCAAACTACAAGTTTCGGATATTATTTGTTTAGGCACTTGTATCTAACTGTGACCGTCGCGGCGTCGCCTACGTGTCTTATATCATGAACACTCCTTATCGCTTATAAGGGCTGATTTACACAAGACATGTTTCTAATAATATGCATGAGTCCTAATAAAATATACCTATAAGAATCATGCTACAGAAATAATATTGACAATTATGCCAACGCACCTACTTTACTAATAGCTCGTTGGTACGACATATCTGTTGTACTCATTGGAACAAAGTTTTTTCCTTTTACATGCATTTACTTTGGTTATGGATTGTGCAATATCAGAGTTTTATTCTACTTCGGGCCTTAAAACTGAAATTAATTTCCTGTGACTGTGTTACATCGCATGTTTTTCGTTAGAGACTATATGTATAGATACAAATTTAGAAATAATGTTTATTTAGTTTATAATTTCATAACACTTAAAAACTGTCATTTAAAGAGAATTAATAGAGGCAATTATGATGAGGCTCTGTGACAAATCATGTTAAAATCTTCACATTTTTAATAGCTTTAATTAGCCATCAATTAGCGGCACTGTATTATGAATTACTCTTTGACCTAAGAATTCCTCGAATAGGCGCTCAAAATAAAAACTTCCTTGAGAAATATGATACGTACACTACATTTTCATAATATTACGATGCGCAATCCGAACAGGAAAATTTTAGAGTTGCTAGATTAGTTAAAATTTAAAATGTATCTAAAATACGATTACCCACCAGTAATACGATCCAATTAGGACAACGACCCCGGTGATTTTTATTGCATTTAAATATACAATTTCCGTGTGTATGTAGAAACATGTGCAGCTAATCAGTGTGTGGGATTGCGCGGGTGGCCCACGATGCTCGGTTTGGGAGCGTCTCTGCACTGCGCCTGAGCGCCGGTCGCGCGCCGTACGCTCATTGTATGGAAATAAATAATTGGCCCCCGTATTCTTCTTTTGACGATCTCTCCGGCGGGTCCATTATGTTCATTTGATCGTGACTAGTGGCATTCGGACGCCAGTGGCGACGTCCTCGGTTGCCTGCGTCGCGCTCCATACAACGCCACTTCAAAATATGAACACCTCCGAACGAGGTATGGCGTATTGCCTTTAATTTAATCGATAAGTTTTATTACTGGATTCTATTTAATTTCAAAGAGTTCAACTATTATTTAGTTGTAAGTAAGGAGTGCGTAGCCGTACATGACAAGGTTATAGAGAAGGGGGCGGAAGTGCGTCCAATTCCCGGTTAGTGGTTAGGTCGCTCCCTACTGGGGAGTGAGCCAAGTAGTGGAGCAAAGCAGTAGACCCGACACGAGTGCTCGTCTTTGAAAGTGTGAATCCGCAGTGTCTTGCCCGGTGGTGGGTTAGATGTCATGGTGCTTTACACCGGCTTGTAGCTTATGTGGTTCGTAAGTAATCAACTGAACAGCTCTACACCATGGCTAATAAAAGTTCAGGTACGATGAGAATTTCATATCTCTGTGATAAATTCAATTTAATTCATTCCAAGTGAATATTAAAGAAAGTTTTATTTGCAGTATAACCAAATTTTTATGGTGTGAATTAAGAGATAATTTATAGTGAACACAGTTCTTTTAACATGTAATACTTAATCATTAAACTATCGTGGGTGTGGTCTTCTATGTATGTATCTCTTTTTGAATATAACCGTGTCAAGGAGTAATGAGTTCACGAAATTACGAACTAATGTTAGCCGCACCTTTTATTAAGAGCACATAAACGTTTATTGTTAGCAATAATGAAACATGTGCTGACCTTCCACAACTTCTACAAATGAATACGATTTGTTATGTACAGTACATCCTTTAATAATGTATACCCTAAAAATCTAGTTTCTTTTTCTTATTTTCTAATTAGGTAAAGCCATTAGAGCCCTGGGTGAACCTTTTTAATAATATGGTTGCCGTTCATATAAATATCTGTAATAACTGAACAATACTAGTCTAAATTTCTAACAAAATAAATATACCGTTTCAAAGTAACTGCAAAAAATAAATGAAATAGTATGTGAATGGGATTCTCAGGATACCTCACATAAAATGTCACGAAATATTAAAAGTTTTCACCGTAGAGTTCCGAATCTTTTTTTTTTATTGCCCTTGTAGACAGACGAGCATACGGCCCACCTGATGGTAAGTGGTTAACGCCACCCATGGACTTCAGCAATGCCAGGGGCAGAGCCAAGCCGCTGCTCACCGCAAAGGATCTTAGGAACAAGTTAATAAATAAGAAACAATGTTGTCATTCGCGTATGGTTTGATTAGGTAATTTTGCTGATACTCGTATATCCATTTGCCGCAGTTAGAGTGACGTTTCTAAAGTTAGAAGGGGGAGGCATGAGCACCGGCTCGGCGCCTCATCCGGTCGCTCCTCGCGCAAATTATCAATTGGCCGCCGTCGACTCAGGGCTGTCGTGCAAGGTTGAGTGCCGGTAATCTTCACGTGATCTGCCACGACCGCTGTCCAAAATCATTCATATCTGATCTACTTGTGTTTGTCCTTATTCTTTAAATATCTATCTAGTAATAAATAGTAAAAAAAAAAAGGGCAACAGATAAAGAGCAATAAATATATAAACGTTATGAAAACTAAGCGTGCGTATTTGAATTTTTCTAAGATAACGCTCGAGGCGTACCCGTACACATCAGTACAAAGTTTTAATATTTAAATAAAATAAAAGTATTGATGATTCACAAAACATTTATAAACATCCAAAAATAATTACACAAATCGTTTCTACTATAATTTTGTATGAAAGAATTGGTATTGGGAACACAGTAAATTGTATTACGCGATTTTATTCAAAACTCAATATAGTAAATAGCTTCGTATGTATTTCTTATTTTTTTTTCTCTCAATTACTAATAGTTTATCGAAATACGTCTTACATGACGTTAATACGGACTTCCTGCCTCTTTGGTCTGTCAATTTCCTCTACAATGCACTTGGTGATATGCGAGTGTCTAAACGAGACATGACACGCACATTTGACATGTCTACTTATTACTTCTAATAAAGTTTGTGTATCAGAATCCACAGTAACGCCGGTGGCGACACACATCATATTTACCGATTTCAGTTAATCCAGTTAAAGAGCTCAGTGCACTGGTCATTTGAGACAATTTGTCCATGATTGGCTTGTTGACTTTACTATTTGCTGGTGTCGGTTTAGAAGTGCCAAAGGAAGTCTGACGGTTGATCGAGAGCGACATGTCTCATTACAAAAGCCGTATGTAATTCTAACTATTTACAAAAATGCACTTTTAAAACTAAATCATAATATTCACGTATAATACAATTTACAATTACAATTTTCATTTTATATACACATGTATAAATAATAAATGTATATATTGAAAAGAGATGAATCCAATACGGGATTAGATTTATATAAAACAGGCGTATCCACGCCCTTCGTAACCCTATTGATTTTAAAAGAGAATCATACTCGTTTACCTGTCAACGTTGTGTATTTTTAGAGGATTTTTTGATAATTCATATATATTTTCGTACCTATCAATTGTAAATATTTGAGATAGTTATTTATATGGAAATATCATCACTATGGTTCATTAATTTAGGCTCGATGCTTGTGTTCGCACTTGTTTTATATTGCGACAAAAATATGTTGTCATTGCTATCAAGGAAATAAAACACCATATTTTTACTCCAAAGCATACGTCGAAGATATAGAATTAACTCTTCACGCTCGCTCAAAATTTTTAAGTGTCCAAGGTTAATTAGAGTCGAATTACGAGCAACTAAAAACCTACATAAAAAATTATCCAATCAATGCTTGAAGCTACCACATATTCTCGATCAGTTCATTAGTCATCGGATTAATTATTATTTTTCCGAAGTTTCGAAGCTAAATTTTTCGTAAATGCATGTAATGTAATAAGTATAGTAGTCATAATTGTTGTAATTGTTTTGAAAGAAAGTAATTATTTTAAAATGTTGTGACTCCTATAAGAAAATAAGTGGTTTGACCATTAGCTTGTATTAAATAAAGTTGTTATTGGATTTTCTGAAGTTTTCATGAATTCTTGATTCGAGCTTATTAGTATTACAGTTTATTTAGTAATGAATCGGGATGGCGTTCTACCCATTTTTTTTTTGTTTTCCGGGGGCTTTCTTTTTTACTTATAATTGATAATATCTCTTTAGGGACATTATTATATTAAATAATTTTAAAACTAAAAAGCACTTGCTTTAATAGCAAATCGAATTTTCTTTTTTTTTAATTCTAACCACGCTGGGTTTTAAGTCAATGTGCTTTATGTATTATCAGTGAAGTTCGGACGTCTTGAAGTTAGTGAAAATTACTTATAAATATTCCTTTGCGTTAATAGACGCAGTTCAAATTACTACGAGTAGAAGCGGGTTAAAAACGTCACATTGCCAAAAATTATCGCTTCATATAGTGTTTTTTATATTCACACTAAAATGACTGGCAATTATTGTAAGCTGGTTGGTATAGGTACCAGTTAGATGTCAAATTCTACTAAAAACAGTCATGCGTCCCGATTCGGACGAAAAATGGTTACGTTAGCAAAAGCTAATTTTTATGGAGTTTTCATACTGTTGTCTGTGTGGAATTTCTGGTACAGGGAAAACGTATAATATAAATACTACTACTATACTACATTTTCAATAAATAGACGAGTATTTCAATAAGAAACAATTGCTACATGTTTGATGGAGTATACGAGAATGGCTTGAACGATTTGATTGATTCCTTTTACGTTGCGTTCGTAATTGTCAGTACAAAGCTTATGAAAGATCCAGACAAAGAAACAAAATTTCCAAAGAAAATCAGCAACAATTTTACGTAATTTCAATAGTGATTTATACGAAAGAAAAAAAAATTCAGATAATCTTTTGCCCTTTTGACATTTGTCACGAGAAAAAAGGAAAATTCAGGTATCAGTATAATTTACAGGACAATGACTACTCAACTAGTAAACCCATAAACGCTTAATAAAACCTATGTAATCGCCATTCTAAAACAGGATGTCTTGGACCAGTTCCGTAAAACAGTGACGGTACTTATGATCGTCCTAAAGATCACTACGAAGAATTTAGATTTCACTATTTTTATGCATCGCACTCATTGTAACAGAATTAATAAGCATGAAAGAACTGTATGCTTCACACGTGGCAAACATTGTCGGCCAGTAGATCCTCACATCCTTCTAGATACCATTCAACCTTGTTCTCATTCTCTATGAATGATAGAAGAGGCCATGTCCCACTTAATCAAGTTTAAAGATTGCAAGGGTGTCTCAATGCTTCTTTCGCGTGTATAGAACAGGAAATGCTTCTCATCCAATGAATGCGTTTGTCATTTTCATTTCGGTGTTCGTGATAACGGAGGGATTGAAGTACCAATTGTCTTGTTAAGACATCTTTAAATTGCACGTCAGCTTAGCACTCTACATCTTTATGATAATAACTCTATTGCTCATGAATTATGATGCTGATGAATATTTCAAATTACACACTTCTTAGACATAAACTAAGCTGTATTTTAAGTGTGCTGAATGATGTTGGTAAGACTTATTAAAACCAAGATACTCCTAGTAGCCAGCCGCTTATTACAATTACATGATCAATAATGCATCAATAGTAATTCAATTATAGTTGACACAAGGGTTAAATGGCACAATCTGTCCTGTTATCTACATGCTGTCCTATTATGATAAAGAGACTATTGAGCAATATTAGCCCAAATTAGATTTTTACTAGCTTTTTAGTTTTTACGATTTGCATATTTCAGTAATCTTAAAACCGTCACGGTTGTAATAAAATATAACATTGGCTTAGGGTTGGATATGCCTTTCTAATAGGCTTAGATGAAATATAATAAAGAGGTTATATTCAACCCGCGTAAATAAGAAAAGTGTACATCCATACATTTCACTTTCTATGGAAACTTTTAGAATAAATGTATGAGGGAAACAAAGCAATAAAACATTTACACAATATAAAAGAAATGAAAAAAGAAAACAATCCAGAGCCTTGGAAATTATTGAATACATAAAATAAAGTCATTAGTAAGCTTTGGGGGCTTAAATCAGAATGGAAATCTGATATGGCTGGATTTGGGTTGCCTCAAGACTGATGCGTTAACTGTAATGGGATAACTAACAAATTAATTACGTTATTTATTTATTGCAATCTACAGATGGCTATATCCGGAACTGCACTCCGCCTGCTATCGATGACTTCCCTGCTGGACTCTTCACGGAGCTGCAACGACAGCACGGAGCTATCGTACTGCACGCGCTCATCTCCATCTATCTTTTTTTAGCTCTTGCAGTTGTTTGCGACAAATACTTTGTACCTGCTGTTGAAAAAATTTGTCATGGTACGTTTACTTAAAATATGGTATACTGAAAATAATGCAATTTACAAAAAAAAAAAAAACATCGGTCGGGTTATGCAGGAGCTCTGTGTAAATGGCGTGAAATACTTTCTAGTTAGCTGGCTGACTTGAATTTGGAATGATTGATTACTATTCGAAAAAGCTCTATCGTATTATTTTTAACCAAGAAATAAAATAAAAAAGAGAAACTGAATTCCTTGAGTTCTTCAATTTAAATTTTCTGGATAGGTTCGTCAATCCAAATAATTTAGCATATTATATTAGATAAAATAAAACTGTTAAAAGTCAATTTAGTATAGAACGGACGCCAACTTATACTTAATATTTATTTCAACAAATTTCCATATGCATCGCAAAGATTTAACTATTGTTAATCAACCAGGAGATATCTTTGTCACATTCGAGAAAACTATTATATTTTGTCGATTGATTCTTTACTTTCTATGCTAATATTGTTCACTGAGTATAACCTGTCCGTTTTGGAATCCTCATTTCCTGGCACAATATTATTGGCCCAGAATTATTGTATCCGGAATTAAGTATTGTTGGTGATCCAAAAATAATTCATGGTGGTGGTTGGTTGGCTGGTTTTACGCGTGGAGGACGAAATTTCGAATTCTATACTTTTACACATTCGTTGTTATTACGCATGAAAATACTGTTCGTAAATTTATTACTACTTATATAAACCCTATGAGATACCTTCGTTAAATTGTAATATTTGGTTTCAGCGCTTAACATGACAAACGATGTGGCTGGAGCGACTTTCATGGCCGCAGCTACTTCTGCACCAGAATTATTCGTGAACGTCATAGGTACCTTCATTACGGAGGGTGATATCGGAGTGGGGACCATAGTGGGTTCGGCTGTCTTCAATATATTAGCTGTGGCGGCTTGTTGTGGTATTGGTGCGGGAATGGTTTGTATTTCTGATGTCCTTCGAAGATCAATTTTATTTTCAGGTTTTTAATAAAAGTCATTAGTATTAGTAGCTATACTTGAGACCTTAGAACTTATATCTCAAGGTGGGTGGCGCATTTACGTTGTAGATGGCTATGGGCTCCAGTAACCACTTAACACCAGGTGGGCTGTGAGCTGGTCCAACCATATAAGCAATAAACAAATAAGAATAATAATAAATATGATCATTAGTAAAACAGTTACATATATGTTAAAAATCATCACGAGGCCTTAACTCTTGCCTACAATACGCATACATGCCGCATTACAAGGATTAATAGTAATGTCTCATTAAGATACTCGCGGAATTAACTCAATACGCACGAATACCAGGATGTAAAGTGTTCGTTCGGGTGTATTCAGTATTAGCCACGAATACTGGTCCGTTAAGTGCACGTTGTCCGCTTTTTGGCACGATTCAAAAGGCGTTTGTGCGCGGTTTTTACGTATTCGTCATTGTTTAATTGACTTGTGAACTTTGTCGCAAGCGGTTTATTATCTACGATGGATTGGACGAACGATTACTTTAAAGTGTTTCACAAAATTTTAAAGGGTGTAAAGTCGTATTGTTTTTTATTTTATAATATTTTATGATACCCATTAAAATATATGCATGAAGTCATAGCAACGATTCTAATGTCATCCATTTTGAAATTTAAGTTCGCTGAACATAGAAAAATTTATAATTGATTCATGATGTATTCTTGTACAAGATATGAGGCAAATTGTTCGGCGATACTTTGGATGAGGCAAAACAATGGTTTTAATTTATTAAAATAGTACCTAGCTAAAATATGATTGGTAGTTGAGAATTTAAAGTTTTCTAATTTTTTAACTTTTCAGGTTGTTCCTTTGGACTGGTGGCCTCTTACTAGAGATTGTCTGGCTTATGGGATTACAGTTTCAATACTTATTTGTATTATACACGATGAGTATGTTCAGTGGTATGAAGCATTTCTTCTAGTTTCATTGTACGGGGTTTACATTTGCATAATGTATTATGACAAGCCTATACAGAATTTTGCGAAAGGTGAGTTTCGGAAATAAAGGTTATTTATTAATTGACGTTACGTATCTTCCTTGCTAAAGGTAAAAAATAGTGACGAAGACTTTTAGTATACACAACAATATTACTAATAAGGATCGGAATAGATGAATGTTTTAAATTTCACAGGGAGCTGGAAATGGGTATCAAACATGTTCAAAGATAATGAAGAGAAACAAGATGCAGAAAATGGTAAATATACGTTAATTACTTATTTTTATGCCACATTAGAATAGATAAATTTAGTTTGGATGTTTCGATATTTCACACGATTCTTTTAAACCTCACATAGCTTTATTTTATTATCTCATAAGTTAGATAAAACATGAGAAGTATAGTGAAATAATCATTACACACTTATAAAAACGATATTAATCTATGAATTTTCAGGTAAAGATTTAAAGTTATCGACCCATATACTAAAAATAGATGTACCTATAGAACAACGCCATCAACATAACGGTAATATTAAAACATCACCCCTTCGTCAAGATGCGAAAGAAAAGATTTTAGAAAGTGTCGATGTTTCGGATAAAGTTTCCGCCAGTGAAGAAGGAAAAGATAAAAATGTAAATATTGACATGGATTCTAAGCCTAATGAAATGGAAATCGCTAGCCCAGAGGAAAACTTATATCAGCCAACTGCAGAAGATAATAAAGATGTTGAAGATGGATCCGAGAACTCATTGTGGAAATGGCCTAGCAACAAGAGTTGCCTAGCTAAGGTATTTTAATTTTGATTTCTATATTTCACAAATAATATTTTATTCCAATTTTTATAAAGCTTAATTATTTTCCTTTCAGATAACCAAAATTGTAACATGGCCCATTCACTTGGTGTTCCTGTTTACAATTCCAGATTGTGAGAAACCACGATTTAAAAACTGGTTTCCGCTTACTTTCATTATGTGTATTGTTTGGATCGGTTCACTGTCTTATATAGTTGCATGGATGATAACAATAATAGGTAAGAAAAAATAAGCCATTTAAGTTAAAAATTTACATATATTGAATGAATATTTTAAACATGTATATTTTTAGGTGATACGCTGATGATCCCAGATTCAGTTATGGGTATTACTTTTCTTGCTGCTGGCACTTCAGTTCCCGAAGCTGTTTCCAGCGTTATAGTAGCTAAGCAAGGTAGTATTTACAAGAAACCAAGCTACAACTAAGGGTTTTAGAAAAGATAACTAAAATTGATTGTTTTTTGACAGGGCATGGTTCGATGGGAATCAGTAACTCAATAGGATCGAATACATTTGATATTTTACTTTGCCTTGGCTTACCGTGGCTTATAAAAGCATCGCTAACTCCAGCCGAGCCAGGACATTATTGGGTCAGATTTTGTTTTATAACTTATTTTTCTGTATGCGAATTCCTTGTGTACTTTTCCATACCTTGCGAATGTATGACTTTGCGATTCTTTGTTTGCCTTTAGACTTGCTCTGCGAAATTTAATAAGTTTTTCATTGTGATCGTTACAGTTTATAATACTTATTGTTCTTTTTGATTTTAACAGGTTAAAATTAATTCAATGGGATTGGAATATTCTGCAATATCACTGCTATCGACGCTACTACTATTATATTTGACATTTTGGTTCAACAAATTCAAGTTAGATGCTGCAGTGGGGCGGGCGTGTCTCGCTATGTACGCCATGTTTTTAATTCTCGCAACACTAATCGAACTTAATGTTTTCTTCCCTGTTAATGTGCGTACTTGCAAAAGAGCGGATATGAAATCTTAAGTTAGTGTACTGTTAATAATACATCATAAACAAGTACAATCACCTCTTATAAATTGTTACATATTGAAGTGCGTTGAATGTTCTGAATGTGTTTCTTGAATGTTATCATTAAACATGTTTCTTTATAATTAATTACGTATTGTTTAATCTAAAATTAAAGTAAGTTCGTGTAATTTAACGAAGTTCGCTAGAAATTAGTTAACTTATTGCACTTTTATTTAATAAATTAAGGGACAATGTGAGAAGTTCTGGATAATTTATGTTTGGTGAAGCTAATTTATCTTTAGATAACTTTTCTTAACTTTACGAGTCTCAATTTGAATCTTTAATTTTTTGTTAGATTTAATGAGCTGTGAAGTTTTAATTGTAAGTTTAAAATAAATAAAACGTACAATTCCGAATATATTCTCGATAAATAAAGTAATAGAATCATCATTTTCCATTACTTATTTCACTAGTAAATTCTATGACAGCTTGGATACTTCTGAAAAGTGCCCTGGCTCAAGTACAATAATATCATGGTTGTTGTTATTTACAAATATACAGTATTATTAAATATTGTCGCTTCAATGAAACCTAATATTAATTGTAAATTTTCGACGTTAGAACCAAACGAACAAATATTGTTCGATATCAAAATTTTCAAATTATTATATTTCTGAAAAAGGACATTTTTTGTCATTTTGGTACTGATGTCCTGATCTTTATTTGTGAAGTGTTTTTCTGTTTAATAATAGCGGCAGTTTAATGTAAATACAAAAATGTGTTAATTTACGATATAATGTTATTTGATTATTAGTTAAATATATCTTACCAAACGAAGTCATTAATTTATTCATCAAATTCTTCATTTGGCTCTTCCCTTCTTCCTAGTATACATGTCTCTTATTCTCTATCTTCTAAGTTTTTTTGTTTTAATTTCTTGCTTATATGTGTGGACGAGCTCACAGCCCACCTGGTGTAAAGTGGTTACTGGAGCCTATAGACATCACGCAAATGCACCACCCACCTTGAGATATAAGTTCTAAGGCCTCAAGTATAGTTACAACGGCTGCCCCACCCTTCAAACCGAAACGCATTACTACTTCACGGTAGAAATAGGCAGGGTGGTGGTATCCACCCGCGCGGACTCCCAAGAGGTCCTACCACCAATAGCACCAATAGTGCTCATAGCCTTATCTAAGAAGATAAAACGCCTATAGTACACTACATAAAATATTTGTAAGTATGATTGTGCTTTGGATGGTACACAGCGTAAGTCTTTTTTTACTTAAATTATGTACCTTACATTATCACGAGGGACCACTACAATTCTGGTATTTTTATTGAATCTATTACTAAGTATGAGATTGTACTGTGAAATGAAGTTCATCTTTTCGGATCACCTAATAAAAACGATCTACGTATAAATGATCGCAGGGGTCCTTACTCAAACGAAAAATAGTCCTTTTCGGTAGGCAACTAATTGGCATTGCAATGATCTGTGGTAGCCGCATACCACCAAATAGCATGCAAGGTAAATAAAAAGATTGTGGGGACGGCTTGCATGTTCCGGTGGTGAGTGAACGGATTTTCTCAAAAAATCTTAGATCACTCACATTTGAAATTTAAGTCTTCAGAATAAATAAAAGTAACATTTTCTAGATTTGAACATTTATTTGAAAAAAAAAAAAAAAATTGCGTACATAAATAATAATAGTTAAATAATACGTAAATATTCTATATTTTTATATTATATGATTAAGGTATGTTTCATTTGAAAATTATTACTAATAATTATTGTTATTTCTCCTCGGCGAGAACTCTGGGCTACTGTTAAATTTCTGTAATAAAACATAAAAAAAAGTTAAAAGTCGTAAAACAAATCAACAATAACACATAAAACATAAAAAAAACTCAGGAGCATACATATTATTATGTTAGTATTAATTTTAGCGTCATAATTTAGTAACTAAGCAATTGCTCTGATGGCAGGCTTCCATTTTATGGCTAAAGTTAAGTAAATTATATTATATTTTTTAGATGTCTTTTTTTGGGATTGTGTAGTGATTTAGTGATTTAAGAGTGATGTAGTGATTTAAGATTGCAAAATGTAAGATTAAGATACACTTGCTTAAAGTGGAAACATTCAATATCGTTTTGATTTACAATTTATAAATGGATTTTGGTGCATTAGAAAGAATTAAAAACGCACATTATAAGGGGAATGAGCTCGCAGTTCATCCAATTCTCTTGCGTGTAGTTCAATCTCATGTTGAGTGAGTCGTGGTCTGCGACAATGGACACTTTGAGGTGGAAGCCAACGATGGATTACTGGAGTCAGTAGGTCACGATGGATCTGTCAAATATAATAATACACTTGCAGAATATTAACAGCGATAACGGATCTTCTACATTTAAATATAATATAATATTGGTTAAATTGAATTCGTCGTGGCCTAAAGGATAAAACGTCCGGTGCATTCGTGTTGAAGCGATGCACCGGTGCTCGAATCCCGCAGGCGGGTACCAATTTTTCTAATGAAATACGTACGTGAAGGAATAACATCGTGTAATAAAAATCAAACCCGCAAAATTATAATTTGCGTAAACACTGGTGGTAGGACCTCTTGGTCCGCACGGGTGGGTGCCTCCACTCCGCCTATTTCCGCCGTGAAGCAGTGATGCGTTTCGGTTCGAAGGGTGGGGTAGCCGTTGTAGCTATGCTGAGACCTCGGAACGTGTATCTCAAGGTGGGTGGCGCGTTTACGTTGTGGATGTCTGTGGGCTCCAGTAACCACTTAACATCAGGTGGGCTTTGGGCTCGTCCACCCATCTAAGCAATCCAATGCTAGTATATTTGAGATGTTTTGTGTTAAGAGTGGAAGAAAATATAACATGGCCGCGTAACTCATAGGAGCTATGTTGATATTTAAAAAAAAAACAACGCTTTACATCGCAACCCACTTTGGGAAATGCAGCCTAGTCCTAATTGCATAGCATAATGGATGTTGTATGCTACAAAACAGAAAACAACTTCAGCGGCCGTTGGCAGATGATACCACCTTGAGAAAAGAGGTCGAGATCTCAATTGTATTGTACTGTACGATCCTTCAAACCAGAACTGACTTCTACGCAGCAAAAATAAGCAAAATGGTGTGGGTCTGTAATACGCCCTTCCACCTTTAAGATTAGATTATCCTTCGAAAACTACCGGTTGCAGGCTCGAAGCCGTAACTTATCACGCAAGGACACAATTACACATAAAATAGGCCACGTAAGGAGTGAATCACTGAATTGAATTATAGTCAATCAACAACGGGTCTCGCTCTGCCCCATGATTCAATCTTCAAAACCAACGATGATTTATTCAAAAGGAAACAGTAATCCCAATCTTACCATTGTGGGATCGTTTAGCCGTGTAAAATACGAGACGAGAGCTCCAACCAACACGCAAACTATCATGCCGATGAATGTGTAATACAAGTAGCTCAGTCTGTACGGGAAGAATGTTCCTGACCTGTTTATAAGCAATCTTCTGTTATTAGATATAGAACAATGACAAATGTAAGTGGAAACCTGTCAGTTTTTGAGCAGAAGTTCAGTAACAGTGGTTTTTTTTTTAAATAAATCTGCTAAAAATTCCGATATATCTATTGAGGATATTGAAAGAATTCGAAAAGACTTAAAAACAAATATTTACAAAGAAATTCTAACTGTATTTAAATTAGAATAGGCAATGGAGAGTATTGAGTAGTTACAAGAGCACAGAATAAGATGGCCCTTACTTATTTTATCGAGTATAATGTATTAGTTGTTCAACAGCTTACTGACAAAGAGTAAAAATTGATCCATGGAAAATTTTCATGCATTAAATAGGGAAAAATAGTGTTTGTTCACTCGGAGCCCGCAATTTGCATGTACTAATTGACAGTACCCTTATTTTTTGTTAAAACTTAACATAAAGCTAAAGATAAGTTATGTACAGTGATTGTTTCCAAATTAGTAGTAATTGTAAACTACATGAGTCTTGCGGTTAATTTGGGGTCACAATGCGTGATATATGTCTTTGGATTTATTGTGATCGTGTAGCGAACAGATTCAAACCCTATGGTAAAGTGCTAACATAGGAGTGCTAGCAACCTGTCAAATTCCGTTTCAGTTGACATTGAAGGTTCCTTTGGTACCGTAAAGTTACCCTCGCAGCCATCGACAGACACAGCTTTTGGTAAAATAATTATCTCGCCCCGCATAATAGCAGCTTGAGTACCAAGTGATATCCATCCAACCAACAATGTAGATGATATACCACCTGCTAGTGCACCCTGAAATATTTAAAAAAATGTATTTGTTTGTAAATAACGCTAATTTTAATTTTAACAATAAAACAGTAGAAATGTACAAGCAATAATTAAAAAAAAAACAAATTTTCTCAACATCATAGGAGCTATAAGATGGTCCGTGCGATGTTAAGTTTCTTCAAAGAGTCCTTAGATCATACAGGGCAACAACTGTTAAAACTTTTACCCGTTTTTATTGGGACTTCACCAACGCCTGACAGATTGCGTCCAATAGTTAGTTGTAATAAATGGGTATTTTGCAGATATTTAGCGATTAATACAGAAGAGGAGAACGGTTTTTGCTGGTAAATTTAGAAACTAATTACAACTTACTAGATAATGGGCCCATAAAATCATATACCTACCGTAGCATTAATCCATGGTAAAAATAATCCCATCGAGAATAAACCTAAAAGACTACCGGCCGTTATACCAGCCAAACTTTTTCCTGCTTGAATAAGTGCACCCATGTGTTCTACTAAAAAAACCAATGCCACGCAAGTTGCCCCTACAAATTAAAAAGTCAGTCAAATAATTGTAATCCTCGTCTGTTTAATTAATTTCAAATTTTAGTTTGCTTTTCGTTGGCTTGTTTTTTTTATTGCCCGTAGGCAGACGAGCATACGGCCCACTTGATGGTGAGTGGTTACCGTCGCCCATGGGCTTCATTAATGCCGGGGGCAGAGCCAAGCCGCTGCCTACCGCTGTTAAGTATTGGCTTTGTATAGCATCAGCCTATCTATTTCCGGTCGTAAAATATGAACAACATATTCTCCGAAGAATGAGCAGTAATATATCTGCCACGAATCAGATATTCGTTCCAGCTTGAAAGATACGGAAGTAGTTATGCAACGTTTGATATCATGTCTGGCAAGTGAGGTAAGTTACAGCCATATTGAGATGTCTATCTATGGGCTTGGTTTACCGCTCTTGCTGGATCGAAAGTTTAGCTGCCTATCCTAAGCAGAAAAAAAAACGTACCTACCAATTGCTACGACTATAATTTTCATGATAAAACTGGCGTTTTTCTCAGTTATGGGCTTGTTGTAAGCTGGCCTTATTAGATCCTCGAAAATAACTCCACACATTGAATTTAAGCCGGTCGACATAGAACTAAAAAAATCAACGATATTCATTACAAAAATCGCTATTAAGCAATTGTGTTTTTGAGATATATATTTTACCTTAACGCGGCACTGAACACTCCACTCATGAATATACCAGGTAAGGCCGGAATCGATCCTGTTATGGTCATAACAAAATATGGTAACAACTGATCACTTTTCCTTATAGCTCCAATAGTTAGAGGATCGCAATTATAAAAAGTTGCATAAATAACTAATCCTGTATAGCAACACAACGAAACTATGATGAAAATCCCAGCGGCCATAATAAATATGGTTCTGTTAAGGAATAAAAGAACACATAAATGATTAAAAATTGCTTGATCAATGGAAATCGTGAGCATAATCATTCAGACAACTCACATTCGGGCTCTTTTTAAAGAAGACAATGCAAGACATCTCTGCACCATGGCTTGGTTAACAGAACAGGATGCTAGCCAACTAAAATAATTTCCAAAAACTGTCGACCAAAATGTATGTCGAATAGTAGGATCAAGGTCCATGCTGAAATTGAAATACTATTACAATGCAATTAAAAACATTACACGTATTATCACTGTAAATACTTTATTATTTCATACTTAAAAAACTCAAGACGATCTCCTTTTTTGTTCAGGTCTATTACATTTCCAATGCCTCCAAGTCGCCAAGTTCCATAAACTAGGACAAAAACGACTCCGAAATACATCAGAACCGTTTGTAGCGTATCAGTCCATACAACTGCCTTTATTCCACCCTATGAAAGTGCTTAAAGATTATTAGTTAATCTAAATTGCCCTCAATAATTATGAGCAAATGTTTCATTTCCGTGCAAAATGACTGATCACTTATAAAAAAATATATTATATACATTCAGATAAGTAATATAAGAACTTACAAGAGTTGTGTAAAATATACAGACAATGCAAACAATTGGTGTTATCAAGTGAAGGTTTACACCGGTTACTGAAACAAATGGAAGAAACAAACAAGCAAATAAGTTATTATTTGGTCGTAACGAGAAAATCATGAATCAGGTCCATTATGTTTAATAATACCTTGACTGAACGCCAGAGCAGGAACGTAAATTACAATTGGTATATAAAGCAACATTTTGATTATAAAAATGACTGATCCTAACAAGCGGACCTTTTGATTGAACCTTAGTCTTAGATACTGAAAGAGAGAATATTTATAGTTATATTTTGAATAGTAGTTAAGTTATATTTTGTTGTTGAAATAGCGTTTATAATTAATTACCTCATAGGTTGATGTGATTTGTAAATTGTAGAATACTGGCAAGTAAATTATTGCAATTGTGAGCGATACTGCCCACTCGGACAAAACTATTGTCCACAATTGTGTACCATACGTGTACATCTCAGCAGGTAAGCCGAGTAGTGATATACCCGAAATGTAACTAGAAAATGTGCAAAATGAAAACAACACGGAAAATGAAGATCCAATTAAAACGTAATTAAAAGCATGTACCTGGCTATAAGCGACATTGAAATAGGAAACATTCCCATTGTCTTCCCGCCCATCAAATATTCGGAAGTAGTGTTTTGCTTCTTACTCGCGAAAAACGCGAAGTACACGCCGATTAAGGACGATAAGAGCAACATAGCGCCAAATACTACGTAGTCTAGCCAGTCGAAGTATACTATCGTCATGATGCAGTTCGAGTGATGAGCTCTGAACGAGATCGCGCGTCCGTCCGCTGTGGCACTTAAACTCCATCTCGCTACACAATAGTCATTTACCGAACGGAACTTGCAGCTGGATCGTTGCTATTCTTATCCTTGGAGGGATCTCGGACCAGATCCATTGGAGGGATGAGGCTTGCTAATTGAATAGTTACCGGTGTCATTCGCATGTCGTCGGTAGTCTAGTTTACTGTGTGGGCAAAGAGAATACAAATGCTACGTTCGTGTGGGCAGGTACCACACACACAGCGGCCACACGTCATTTAAACGTTCTAAATTTTATCTGGTTGACTCAGTTGTGTCTGCACGACTGCATTCATAGTGTGGAATTTCAAATCAGAATTAAACACAAGAACTTTATAATATTTTATTTCGATTTTTTGATGAATAAACACTAGTTTTATAACATTACAATTTCTGGCTTAAACATACTTATAAATATCACAATTAGCTGTGCTCATACAAGTGAAAAAATATTTCTAATTCATTTCCATTATGCAGCACAAATATTTCAATTCAGTTATTGATTTCAATCTAGACATTCATTTGCATCTTTTTCTCTAGTAAATATTAATAAATTTAAATATTTTATATTAAAATAGCGTGCTTTTTAATTTATTGCAGGTACTGGGAATTCAATTCGACATTTAATGCTAGTAAGTTAAACTTTTCATTTAAAAATATAACAATATGAAGAGTCTAAGACTCATATTTTACTTTCGACAACATTTATATAATAATTATTTAAGTTTCTATTTTGACAAAGTATCACTAGTGTAAACATTGATTAATATTTTTCATTTAAAACAGTTCTACCAGGTACATATATAATTCTTGACGGTAAAGATGAAGGTACACGATTTAAAATTTCAATTGTGTTTTTGATTTTGTAATTATAAATATTTTAAAAAGGTAGTTACAACACCAACGAGGAAAGAACAAAAATCTACACAAAAATCAGGGTAAAGCGTTAGATGTAGAGTTATATACATACAAATATGTACACGCTATAGTTCAATTGAGAGGATATTTTTAGACAATTAGAATATCCGTAAGGTACAGATCGTACGAGGTCGAAAACAATCAGATTCATTGCCTGTTAACGTCGAGAGCGGGGACGGGGACTTAAAGAATCTTATGAAGTGTCTTTTTAATGTACCGATATTTTCATTGACTGTGACGAAATTTTTAGCATAGATGGGAGTGTAGGGAACATAGAAATTTCTAACTATGAAAGTTTAAGTAACGAAACGAATTTAAATATACTCATAGGAATTGTAAGTTGTGAATATTATGTGTCATCGTCACATTTGGAAGGAATATTAAACAATTATGTTTAAGCCAGAGAGGTATTTATTTATAAAGAGAAATGCAGATAGTTCGAAGCGTTATCATTAAGAGAGGAAAAGATTTATAGATTAAATTAGTAGTTGACTAGCTTCATCAGTCAAATATATCAAAGGAATCATTCTACAGAATCGTACGATGCATACCTTTACCTACCTACCTACCTAATTCTTCCATTTAATTTAAAACTTATTATTATCATTTCTTTTGTAATAGTATGACAATAAAGGACCAAACTATCTACAGTTACTACGTGAATATTTTTCCATCTACGTATTGACCGTTAGGAGACAGCGATCTCTAAGATTTCCTAATAATTATTATACTTCTACACAATACATTGTCTACAACGCGTGAATAAAATACTCATTTGCGAACAACTAATTAATAGTAATTCATATTATAGAATAAAATTTCTTGCTATGCTCTAATTCAACATTTATTGTGTTATTAATTGATTCTACATTATTATAGAGGTTTGGAGAGATGCATTTCAACAATATTCATAAGAATACCTTCCGATTCACTTTTATTAATCACAGACGTTATAAATCACTTTAAGTGTTTTGCACAACTTGTATTTTATAAATACTGTTTATTTTTAATATTACTTCGCTACATGAAAAATGTTCGAGGACTTGAAATTTATATTAAATCATTTAAAAGCTTAGCCCAAAACTATATAGCACTTCAATAAGTTAGCCACAATAATAACGTGGGTATCATTATGAAGTATAATTATTATTTAGTGTCCGTGTCTGTTTTATGTAATGATAACATCAGTGTCAAAACATTTCAGCAGATGGAATTTCACTTCTCAAGTCACTTGACAGTTGTAGAAGATTAAATTTCTTGGAATCTCATACAAAAATATATTTTTATTCGCCGAGGTCTTTTAAGCTCCCATTGCGAATAAATATCACTCTGATTGAAGATATGTAAGTAATTCCACGTAGCTTAATCGACTTATGTACTAAATGCGATCAAAATCGGAATAGGATTGTTTTTTGCCATTTTGGTTGTCATAGTACAAGAAACTAAAAAATAAAACCATATTTTATATGCATTAAAAACGTCAACTAAAATGTGAAAATACGTATATGATAAACATAATATACAACGTGTATTAAGAGTAAGGGGACGTTTAAATTATACTCAAAAATTTGTGTATCTTATTTCTTTGGTTGTTCCGGTCTGAAGTTATTTGTTGTTGTATTTAATATTTAATTTTATTTCAGAGTTTTAATTATTTGGTATATTTGAGATAATGTTATTATTACTCTTTTTTTTCGCGGACCTTAAGTTCGCACCCTTTCTCACTTTCACAGTTGAGACGAATTCAATAACACCTCATAAATTAAAATCAGAAAGTTTAAGCTAAAGAGCGTGCCAAAGACTTAAAAATCATTGGCTAGATAAACATTACCTTCCTTCGGAAGTCGGGTAAAAAATTCGTCTCCAAAAACGAAGACAGTGGTTAATGTTCGCGATATCTTGCACCAACCACATTTTTGTGACTGTTCTTCTAGTGCCCGAAATGTAATAATAAAATGTAAAATAAAAAAAAATAACGGCCATCCTTTCAGATTGCTGTTTCACGAAATTAAAACTTCCTAAGCCTTTCGGCTTATCTTGTCAATGCATATTGTTTTTTAATAAGTTTGTCGAAACATTATTACGAGCTTAACTTTATGATTCGTTCTTTTGATAACATTTATTTTGAATAATATTGAAGTCAATCACCAGTTTTGCCCAATGTGTTTATATTGGTTTTCTTATTTAGTTTGGTTTTAAAACGATGTAATTACGTTAAATTTGACAAGGCTACAGGCTAGATACAATCCCATTCATAGGACTAATATACAAATAAGGTACTCGAAAAGGATTATGATCAGACAACAATCGAGAACGGGAGAGATATTCGAAAAACTTGATGTCGCGTTCTTCGTTCGTCCCTAAAACTTGTATAAATTAGTCCTTATTTTGATTGCATTAGTGAACAGTTTATACGTCCGCTGGCGAGGAGAGGTCTAGTCTGGATCTTCTTCGGTCTCGGGTTGCTGATATTTGTCCCGAAGAAGATCTTTGCAGTGAAGCAGACCTAGGACGGACCGGTTCCGCTTTGGACTTCTTCACTTTACTCCCACCACTCGCTGGTTGCTTACCTTTTATCGACGACACCGAGATAACCACGTCTGTCGATACACCGTCTTGTTCTGTATCAAAATAAACAATTTTATTGTCCATATTCAGTGTTCGGTGAAACGGTCATGCTTCGTGGCGACAATGGCTAAATAAATATGATTGATGATAATATACTATTACTAGCCGTACTTGCCCGCTTCGCTGGGCATTTAAAATTAACATTATTATTTATTGTCATTATTATTATTATAGGGAGTCCAACACTCATATAAATATTAGTCTATCCATTAAGTACATAATATATTTTCTACATGGATACCAAGTTTCAAGTCAATCGGATGCATGGTTCAGTAGTTATAACGGAACATCGGTAAAAACCACTGTAGATTTGTATATTAGTATAGATATAAATTATAAAACAAGCCCTGAAGTGTCAACAGCATATATCATACAAGGAGCACACCAAAATTCATTTTATTACAGAATTATGTTTACCTGTACGTTTGATGACTTCGCCGGCGTTGTTCAAAAAGTATTTCGGCTTCGAATCCTTGACTGATTCCTGAAAACGAACAGATCATTCCATAAAGTTTATAACTATTACGATTCTGTACCAGAAGTGTTTGTTTATGGACAATAAAATATTTTTATATATATATTATTATTGTATATATAATAATATTATATTTTATAGATGTACCTTCCTTTTTTGTCTATTGGGAAATTTGTTTGAATTTAATGAAAATTTAGTTGCTTAAAAGCTTATGATTGAAAATTTGTAATGATATTTCGATATTAGGAACCGGAAATAATGATTATGATTATTATTAAAAATGTGTACTGTTCAAAGTTCATTCATAATTTGATTTATTCTAAAATTAAACGGTGTTAGATCTTCAGGATACCAAATTATACTAAAAAGTTGCATAGCGGACTGTTCAATAATTACAAGACTTTAAGGTATGGAATTTACAAAAAAATGTCCAAGGAATATTTACAGCAAGTTGAAATAACTAAAAACAAAAAGGTAAAGTACTTTATCAGTCTCTAAGCAATTGTGGCAGAAAGATCCTCGAGTGGAGGCCACGTACTGGCAAACGCAGTGTGGGACGGCCACCTACCAGATGGACCGACGCCCTGGTGAAAATTGCTGGGTCACGTTGGATGCAGGTGGCAACGGACCGGCCGCACTGGACATCAGTTGGAGAGGCCTATGTTCAGCAGTAGACAGTAGACAGACTGAGATGATGATGATGATAATGATGAAGCAATTGTGTTTTTTTGTTTGTATAGATTTGTGATATCGACTGTTACGAATGCATTTAATTTGCATTGCATGCATTACCTTTGATTTATTAGATTTGGAAGCAGAGTCAGTGCTTCCGCGCCACCACGGTCACTGAATATCACAAAAGGCCCGCCCGGACTCCTTTGCGGGTGTGGAGGCTTCACCTTCGCACGCCACCTCCTCGGGCTTCGGAGATCCAGCGCCTGACGTTGTTGCTCCCCTGTTTAGATTTAGACACGTGTCCAATTTTATTCACAACCAGCGGCCCGCACCGCCCGCGCTCGGTTCTTTAGCGAAATTTTCAACGATGTTTGACGTTGTTTTATATTTTTAAATAAAAGAACACTTATTACGGCATGACTATAATAGTTAGACATATGCTGTCGCGACACTTTTTGTAAATAATAATGTGTTCTACAAAGTCGTAGTACATTATTTTATTCTATCGTCGATAGTTTTCGCAGGGCACGCGATGTAAAGTATATTTTAGGTGATTTTTTTACACCTTGGATTACATTCTCGGAGTTTTAGTAAGGATTCTTAATTTTTTTCAAAAAAGATTATAGCCTATGTCACTCGGGAATAGTGTAGCTTCAAAATAGCGAAAGAATTTTTCAAATCGGTTCAGTAGTTTCGGAGCCTATTCAATACAAACAAACAAACAAATCTTTACTCTTTATAAAATTAATATAGAAGTATAGATTGCATTGTAATAAAGGCTTGATTACTTTACCGCAGAAATAGTGTCAGTTCACAGCACGCCCTACGATAGTATCCGACGTTGGTATTAGGAAATGTTGGGTAAGAAGTGAGATATACTACTACAGACAATATTATATTTGGGATAATTAGTTAATATGTAATTTACCTAATTTTGTAGATAATTAAATGTATAATACAAGTGATCGCCCTACTATCGAAATTGGACAAAACTCTTAATTTACTCTTTTAGTATGTTATTTACTGTTTAAAAAGTAATTGATGGTCAATATTTATTATATTTTGTCATTGATTCACTTTTAACCGAAAAAAGGACCAACTGACAAATAGTGGATAAAACAGTATTGAACTCTTTTGTTTTTGTTTATTTATTTATAAATATTCGTTTTCTCTATTATCTATATATATAAAAATGAATTGCTGTTCCTTAGTCTCGCTAAAACTCAAGAACGGCTGGACCGATTTGGCTAATTTTGGTCTTGAATTATTTGTGGAAGTCCAGAAAAGGTTCAAAATGTAGATAAATATGAAAATGGTTGCAATTAAATAAAAATAACAATTTTGTTTTTCCTTTGATGTGTCCCCTGTCGGAAGCATTCCTTTCGTTTGTTTTAATTTTATTTTATACAAAAATTTAGGTATTTTATTTATCGATTGAGACACTACGAAGTCTGCCGAGTTAGGTAGTTTTAAATAAAACAATGAAAATGTTTACACGTACGTCATGTCAACTCGGACGGTGTTGTTGTTTTGTTGGTTACGCATTGCAAGGGTTGACACCATCGGTGGACGCTGAGGCTTGTTGGCCAACAAACGTTCTATTTCGACCATCACTGACGGGGTCAGCTGGGGAACAATCTGAAAAATATAGTTAAAAAATAATAATAATCACACACCACAGAAGCCCATAGAAGGCAACAATGTAAACGTGGCCACCCAACATGAGATATGATTACCAAGTCTCATTTTTATAGTAGAACTTCTACCCCGTCCTTCAAACCGAAACGCATTATTGATTTACCACCACCACTGTTAGGTACGGTTAGGTATGATAAGACATCCTAGCAATAGTCAGTGCCACCAGGAAGTAAACGTATTAATACTGGTCATACGAATTAAGTGCGCACATTGAAATTTTTTTTATTGCTTATATGGGTGGACGAGCTCACGGCCCACCTGGTGTTAAGTGGTTGCCGGAGCCCATAGACATATACAACGTAAATGCCACCACCTTGAAACATGCGTTCTAAGGTCTCACTCAGTATAGTTACAACGGCTGCCCCACCCTTCAAACCGAAACGCATTACTGATTCACGGCAGAGATAGGCGGGGTGGTGGTACCTACCAGCACGGACTCACAACAGGTTCTACTACCAGTAGACAAATTTGTCTCCGCCAAATAAGCACACACAACCTTTGTGGAAATTATAAAATTATGTAAGTTACATAAAGTAGTCGATCACAATCCCACCTATTTCTAGCACGAAGTGGTCATGGGTTTCGTTTTGAAAAATAGGATTCTCATTAAATAATTTAATACAGACTTCTACATCAAATCTCAAGGGCGATTGCTGCAATAATTTGAAAGACTTTACGCATACTTTGAATATTTTTTTTATATATACCTGTAATGCGTGTATGTTTTCTTTAAACTGTTCCACACTGGTGGCTCCAAGGAGCAGGCAATTGACAGATTCGTTTTTCAAACACCAAGCCACCGCAAGCTGACTCATCGAGCAATCTAACGAAGAATACGTTGATTTGTGATATTTTAAATGCTATAAAATTTACAAAGCTTCTGTCGTAGTTGGTTACTTACTAAGAGAGTTAGCTAAATTAGCCAGGTCGCGTAATTTATCGCCATACGTTCTTGGTTCTTCACCGGTCACTTGCTCTTTGCTTCCAGAACTTCTCATCTATAACCATGATGGTTTCATTTAAATCACTTTTGTATATGTATATGTAAAATAAAAAATAAAAAAATCATTTTGTGTTTATATCCTTTTCCAATAAGAACAATTTGTGGGGTTATTAATTTGCTCGCGTTCGCTTTATCCATCCATCAATAGCCAGTGCTTCGGCAGCTTCGACAAATCTATCTTTTTTGTATTCAGTTATAATTACAGTAAGGCCGGCCAAGAATTAACATTAATAATGCATAACTTACTTCAGGTACCGCTAAATCCTCTTCGCACCAGCTGAATGTACTGTATTTTCTGTTGAAGCGCGATTTGGCGAACAAGCCAGTTATCTCCTCGCGACCCAAACCTTTACCTGTCGTAATGGCTGACCACACCATCATACCTGATCAAATTGCATTTCCTATATATGCGTTTTTTTGTTTTTTTTATTGCTTATTTGTGCACCTGACGTTGAATGGTTACAGGAGCCCATAGACACAAACAATGTAAATGCCGCCACCCACCTTGAGACGTTAGTTGTAAGGTCTCATTTTTAACAGTACAATGGCTACCCTGCCCTTCAACCCGAAAGGCATTTCTGATTCACGGCAGAAATAGGCAGGGCAGAAAAAGGTGATACCTAACCATACGGACTCACTCGTGCGAGTAGGTCTCACAAGACGTCCTACTTACCAGTGAATTTGTTTACATAATAATATGTGCAATAATAATTATGATTAACGGTTCGCAACAATCTAGGGCTTATCTTGTTTACTGTATAGATAGTATTCTCAGAAGGCTCAAATGCAGAATTTGTTTGCACAGATAATAATAAACAAATTACTCGATGAAATGGCTAATATGACCAAAACATTATTTTGAACATTGTGTTTTAGCTGCATTCAAATCTCAATAATAAATTCAATGCTTAAGTTTGTATTTTAGGCGTATTGTCAGATAATCGTGTGTCATTTGTCCCACTGAGTGTGATTTTCTAAAAGTAAAAACATTATTAAAGATTTTCGAAATAACTTTGTATCAGTGGGATGTTTTTGTGTTTAAAAAATAATTGGTGGGATTCCTTTGCGCTTTTTAATAAATTATGTTTTAAATGTAAATGATCCTAATCGAAATTGAAATTAATGTAATCTTCATTAATCAACTTGGCAATCTATTTTAGTGAAGCTTAAGTCTTCTGCCAAATTTCGGCATTTCATAAATTAAACAAAAGTTAGTACCTACGTACAGGGACGTCTTAAACTAGGATGGGGCCCTTGGGCACACAAGAATTTGAGGCCCTTTTGGAAAGTAAAAAAAGCGAATTATAATAACATTTTTTTACTGAGTATGACCATTTATATTTATCATCAAATACAGTATGATATAATATGTCATTACTGATATTAGAATGCTGCTGGTTTTTTGGTTACGATTTCGATAACGGTTTCTTTCGGGATTTCTGTTGAGCAAAATCTTCTATTATAGGCTTAGTATATTATTATGCCTTATAAATACCTTCTGATTACTGATTTATGAATGTCCCCCGACAAAAATGTTTTGAGAATAAACGCGTGAGAGAAATTGTCGGTCTTTCAGGCCCCCTGAGAATGGGGGCCCTGGGCACGGGCTCCGTGTGCCCTTATGGTAAAGACGGTATTGCCTACGTATCGAAATGCTGCGGTTAATATTTAAAACTGTAGTTTGAAGAATATTTTAATTCCTCGTCTACCTTGGGTTACTACTATATGATTGTATTAGGATTTACTTACTGTTTGCGTTATTTAATAACTTAACCCTACGTACTTCTCTAGCCGATCCAATGTCGGCCAATGGTTTCAAAAGTTTGACCCAAATCGAATTACAAGGTACTAAAGATCTGTAATTTAACTGAATAAAAAATAAAATATATATCTTACCGACTCCAATTTTATGGTACAGTTCAGGCATGTACAATTCAGGTTTTTCCCTACAAAACATGTGGTACTCAGTTTGCTCCACTATGGGCGTTATGCAATTGAACTGTCTACAGTTTGTATACGCGTCCATTATCTAAAAGTATATAAGTATATCGGATATGTTCTATTAAGTACACAATTTCTCTATTGAGTATACATATATCATAATATCTCTATTAATTATATAATTTCTTTAATCTAAATTAGTTACCTCAGAAGGTGACCAGCGCGCCGTTCCCCAATACATAACCCATCCTTCATTTATGACGTAATTCATGACACGTACCAATTCTGTTTATAAAGTGCGCTCATTATTAGATGTTAATATATATTTGAGTACTTGCTAATAATTCACAAAGTCATAATCAATAAATTCTTCGTCTGCCTCAAGTGCGAGTCTGAGACGCTTCAACTCGATTTTAATTATCAACAAGTACAGTAAATATAAGAGTCAAAGTTGAGAGTCGATTGGAATCGTTACCGAAATCTTTTAGTGAACACGCAGTTCAGTACTTTTTATTGAGTTTGAAGACATGTTTTACATGGCCCTCCTGGTCGTAGGTGGTTAATAATGACACAGGCACATCCCAGTCGCTGTTACTAACGTGAGCGCTTCTCAAACTTCGAAGGAAGACATGTCATTGAACTCCGGACAACCAGTGGTGGAGAGCTCATTTCAGACGTGGGTGGTACGTGGCAAAGATTATTTATAGAAACGCATCGTGCAAGAATACAGCGTTCCCAGGAAGAAGAAAAAGCCTCTATTACGATAGAGGGCGACGGTCAAAAGGAAATTACGGGATCATCTCAACAATTAAATTAAAGTATCATGTGTTTATGCTGAGCATGATTTTTGTTTATCTAGTTTGGCAATGAGAATGACCTTTACATCCATAATGGTTGAAAAATCGATATACATTTAAAAAAACTTAGGGAGTCCTCAATATGAAATAAATAAGCAATAATAAGAATATAAGGCACTAACCTTCCATGGGGCATACAGGATCGACTTTATGAAGGAGAACAACATCAATATATTCCACTTGAAGTCGACCAAGTGAAGCCTTAACACTTTCTATTACATGTTTACGAGATAAGCCTCTTTCATCCGACCTGTTATTAGTATGAAACCTATCAGAAGATTTCAAAATATATTAGGGAATAGCCAGCTGGTAAGCATAATATCGAAGCGATGTTAGTATCTCGGTAGCGAGTAGCAAGTACCTAGCAGCGATAAGCATTATTTACTAATCTCTACTCGCAACGACGCAGGTCAGTCCGTGGGATGATTGCTATACTCAGATATATAATGAGGCTTGTTAGTTACGTTAGAGCGATTATGAACCTCCATGACTATTACTACAGACAACAGTCTATTTCATTCCAAAATAAATATGTAGTCATCGAAAAACAAAAAAAAAATTGTATTTTCTTATTTGTTTCTAAATTCCGGAAAAAAAAAAATCTTTATGCTTTCAAAAACATGCGGCATTAGTGTGATTGGAAAATTGATAAATAACTTACTTTGTACTCCAATATATTTTTGTGGTAATTATGATGCTGGTCCTCCTAACATTTCGTTTTTTAAGAATCCTCCCCAGCTCCGCCTCGCCTTTAGCTGTTAAAGCAAAGCCAGCTGGGTTGATTTTTAACGTTAATTACTTTCGAAAGAAGTTATTTGAGTTAAGAATTTATGATGGTAGTGGCAAACATACCGCAATGAGCCTCAGAGAGGTCGAACAGGTTGATGCCGTTTTCCAGAGCGGTCATTACCACATCCTCGATACTTTCTTCACTAAGCATTGTCCACAATCCTAAGCCGATGTTAGGCACTCTTAGACCGGATTTTCCAAGGTTCTTGTAACGCAAGCCAGGAGTTACCGCTGACGGCATCGCTGTGTGGTTTCCCATATAAGTCGACATGTGACGAGTTACAGTTACTTCTCCGGCTGTTTAAACACAATTTAAGTATTTCATTTGTTTTCTGCTTGATAAGAAAATACCTTCAATGACAATAATGTTTGATTACTAAATGAATGGTATTCCAAGAACCATTTCTGATATTTGAATCGATATTTTTAACAAAGGTAACTTGAATAAACACACAAAAAGATCCAAATTTTTATAATCTGGAAAGACACATACCGCTTGCTATATTAAATAATATAAATTGGCGGAAGGACTTTATAAATCAAATTTTTCAAGTTAAGTTGATATTGATCGATAATATTACTTTAAATATTGTCAAGTTTAGGTGGGACTCCAAAAAACTACACACGAATTTGTGACGAAGGAATTCTTTTAAAACCTAGTCTTTATGTTTCAAGATTTCTGGTAAAGATTTAAATTGTGATGTATTGTAGTAAACAGATAATTTAAATGTTAATAACAAGTGTTTATAAAACTATCCGTAAAGTATGCTAGTATACTAGAGTACTGACTGAGTTTCAAAATAATTGTAACGGTACTAGAATTTCTTATTTGATAGCAAAAACAAATTAATTATTTAGGATTAATGTAGAATTAATAGTCATTTTCCTAAATTAAGAAAACCAAGAGGTTTGATAATACGATATTCGCAAAATCATTCATAAATAACCTACTAATCAGAAAGGTGTCTCCAGCGCGTAAGCTAAATCTCTGTAAGATTCTAAGTTAAACATTTGTTCCATTTTCATGGTTCAGCATAACGAGGCCAAGTTGCGTCCTTGGCTCACATCCGTGACCTAAATATTGTACTTATTCAAATGTGACCTATATTATATAAAATACACAAAATTATTTTATTTTCATTTTTTAGCTGTAATAATACGTTTCAAAATTCAATTTTCAATTTATTGTTAGGTTATTGGTTTTTCTGGAATATTCTGGAATGAAATCGTTTATAATGAAACTAGGACGAAGATTTCAAGATAAATTCAAGGTAGCTTCTTTCTTTAAATTGCGCACTTAGACTACACACAGAAACACGCACGAACGTTTTATCGACATTACTCTGGAACAGGAAGCTTGTAATATTTTGTGATGATATGATGAGCGCGTCCGTATCAAATTGACATGCACGTTGCACATTCGCTTTAAATTGCACGAGAAACGATAAATTACCTTTCCTTATTAGTTAAGTGAACTTTCGAACGTAGTTATATGTATTACAACGCAAATATTAATAAAACATTTCTGTTCATTCGTCCAGTGCTTAGATCTCCAGAAATAAATGACGTACAAGATTTTTATTATTTATTGAATTTTGTAACGATTTAAGTTTAGAGTTTTTAAAACTTATCTAATACTAGCGACCCGCCCTCGCTTCGCCTCGGAAACTGTAATTTATTATTGATTTCTCCACTATTTAATGGATGTTATTATATACAAATAAACCTTCCTCTTCAATCACTCTATCTATTAAAAAACCGCATCAAAATCCGTTGCGTAGTTTTAAAGATTTAAGCATACATAGGGACAGACAGATATAAGGACAGAGAAAGCGACTTTGTTTTATACTATGTAGTGAAAAACGCGCGACGTGATTCGACTTTGTACAATAATTGTATAACAGTTGTCTCATCCTGCAAAGCGCAACGTGCGATTACTTCGCAGTAGACAGAATGGCAGTACCTATCAGTGCGAGCCTACCTCTACCACTTTTTTTCCCTACCTAATCTGATAGTCTTGAAAGGCTATTTCAGCGTAACCTTAGCTAGTAGGTGAGCTCACGGGGCTCGGAGTGATGCTAACACTGACCCTAGCAAAAGCAGTGCTTCGCAGAATCTACCACCGGATCAGAAACGCGACCCACTGAGAAGATCCGGCGAGAAACTCAGTGGGCTGTGTCTATGGGTCAATTCGCTCGTCGAGCCCTTCGTCGCAAACGACGGGTTCGACGAGGACGGTGACCGGGTCTTCTACCACTAACCAGTAAATTCTGTACTGCACATAAAAATTGTGCACGTACGATATAATAGTGAGTCATGAACTGATCTAAATTAAATGAATATCATACTCATTTTTGTAACTGGTTCACTATTGAACTAGTGCTTGCCCAATTAATTTTTTTATTTTATTTTGTTGTTAACGTGTTTTCTTGTGAAGGAGGAAAAAAAATGCTTCCATATTTTATCTATAAATACTTAGCTACCAAGCAAAAGAAAAAGAGAATCGGTTAACAAACAGAGACGAAACAGGTACTGACGTTTTGCCGATTTACTTTTTTTAATAAAACACTTACCTTGATCCAGCATTTGTTGTGAATTCGCACTAAAATCGTCCATACAATCCAGCGAGGCAATTGGAGCACGACATCTAAACAAAGAAAAATACATTTGAAATTACTTTTCTGCCACTAAATGTTAATTTTAAATATTACGATTCCTTTTGAAATTATGACAACATTTCTTCATGATATTATTTATTCAAAAATTGCCTTTAAGATGAAGATTTTTTAAGTATGCATCTAATACTCAATTAAAGAAAATATTTCTTGATACATTGTCGCAATTAAATACAAAATGTTTGTTTTTATTTAATACATGTATCTAGTATGATTATTTTTAATTTCGAATTGTCATTTTGATTGTTTTCTTTAGTTTGTTGATTGATATTAAGCGTTACTTTTTTCCTCTGCTTTGGATGTAGTAAAAAAGAGAGAGATTAATATAACGAATGGATGTTGCTTAATATAATATATAAAACTAAGAAAATGTTCTTAAGGCAAATCATATCCGTTAAAGTAAAATATTTCGGAAAGAAACGAATTTGTGCATAGATGACTTTAATACACTTAATATATTTGCAAGTAAGCTCTTTTGGCAATCAACAAAATTTTATATTAAGCTTAAAAATTTTGTGTTCTTCGATGTCGACGTATGAAGGCAAAACTTGAGCATTTTCACAGAAATATTCGAAACTCAGTGTATACGAAAGCTGAAATAGCTTTTTCGCCATAAGACCAAAAATGAGCCCAGGTAATTAGACACGCAACCAAGGTTAATTTATTAAGAATCTTATAAACATTAATCAATGGAAATAACAATGGACAGAGGATATGGCAAGATAAAAAATGTTAGTATCACGTAAATAGTCTAGCACTGTGCGCCCATTTAAAATAATTAGATGCGCGTAATCGTGCATCGATGTTGGAGTCTGAAGGTATTGTTTCATGTTAGTTTTAATTTGTTCATAAGAATAATTAAAATGTTGTCATAATAATAAATAATTGTATTGTTTCTTGTTTATATTTTTTTATAGAATATTGTCAATTTTGTTAACATGACGATTGATAACTATCTATTCTGGTTCTACGTAAGCAAATGGAATCCTAAATGTATGTATATAAAAATGTTCAGTTTGGCTAATGGTACACTATAATGATATTTATTCAATTTTAAATATTACTCGCTAATAATTTAATTTAGGTAGATGAGGTCATTGATTTTTTTTATAAGCGTGTTTTGTATTATTAATTCGATTTTATATTGATGCAGGGTATACCTACATACGTGTGCATCTATGAGGTTTCGGTAGATATGGGTACATGCAATGAATAAGCTATTCGAAAATCCCATGTTATAAAATATATTAAGTCTATACTATCTGAAACTATGTATTAGGTATGCTAATTCAAATACTAATTGTAATTTGTAATTTCTAATTAGATCGTAAATTGTTGATATTTTATGTGGAAATTTGCGGTTTCCGACTGAAAATATTTTCTTCTTTATCATTCGAGGCATGCAGGATTCATTTTATTTGTGGGACGGGCATAACACAAGGTTCGTGAGGGTGGAAAGCGACAGTGTGACCCACGACATTGAGACGTTACGTACCTGTGCTTCGCGGCCGAACCGGTAGGTACCTCCCGATGATCAGCATGAGCAAGCCAAGCACCCGGAACCATGGAGCTAGTATTTCTAGTTTATTGTTGTGGACCATTAAGTATGTAAATGTATGACTGTATGCAAACAAGTCTTTTTTTATCGTACGCGTAGATATACAGGCTCCACGAGCGTAACTACTCGCATGCGACGATCGCGGTGCGCGATGCTGCGTAGTGTGCTCTCTGATTTGTCATTAAGAGAAGATGTACATCAAGCCGTTCATGGTTCATTTGATTTTCGGACTGTCTTACCCAAAATTTAAGAACAAGACTGATAAGATGGATGGTCTTTGTAAATTCCATAATATAGACAATACGACAGGGACATTATTAAATAAGGAATATGGATCTATTACTAGATAAATATAATACGTAAATGGTATAAATACATAAAAAAACACTTATTGATACAAAGTTAGAATACGTCGTATAGTCTTCAACATAGTATGAGGAGTTGCGGGAATCATGTACATCTTCTCGAAGGAGGGCAGTTCCCTAGAGTCCAGTTACCGATAGATAGTGGGCATGGGGTTGGAGTCGACGCTGGCGCTATCAGGCAGGCCGAGAGGAGTGTGAGGTGTACACCGGCTCACAGTGGACTCGCTGCGGGACATTTGCGAGCCTTCCTTGCCGCCGCCCTCAACCCCTTTGCAATGCATCTCGTGACGTCTCATTCTGCTCATATGCTGCTTAGTAACTGCATCTTAACACCCTATAAACATCTTATCTGAAACGAAACGTTCACACGTCTCCGGACGCCAACCTTCAAACCCTCAAGTCGGGCTCGGGCTGCACGAACTCGACCAGTTAACAAAAAAGCATGCACACATTAAACACTAATAAAACTAAACTGCTAACGCTCACAAACTCAGTGGATTACGACATAATAACATCTAAGCGTTGAACTATAATCACGATTAAAATAGGAAATATGTAGGTAAGGATACATAATATGTCAAACAATTAGGAACATACGATAAACACGTAAATAGAACGATCACTTTGAACTTTGTTGAACACTCACCGGTACTGGTTCGGATACAGACTTAAGGTGTAAAGTGTTCTGTGGCGAAGTCAAGAAATAAATTACGTTGTTATTAGACTGTATTGCGGGTGTGGGAAGTAAGGGCGGACTGCGCAAGGATGGTGCGCGATAAATGCACATGCGCCCTGCTGTCACTTGTTTAACCTATTTCTAGATTCACACACAAACGGTATTTCAAAACAAGGTCTTTTTTAATTTTTATTTAAAAAAATAATAATAGCACGATACCATTATTCATTTTTTTTCTATAAAAAATCGTTTGGCAGTAATAGTTTATTCGTATATATCGTTTTAGAAAATAATTTCTTCTTATAGGTTTAATCTGAATTGTTACATCACAATTCAGTGCAAGCTGATCGATTTTTATGTCCACTTAGATGTCCTGGGTAGGGGGTTAGTTAATGCGCTGTTCGGATGTGCTATACCGAGAATCTCATAAGTGCTCAGTATTACCAGACTCAGATTCTAAATATAGCGAATTCCATTAAAAGTATAATTTTCATGAACTTTGTATTTTTACTTATCTTAACATACAATACGATGAATACAATTAAAAATTACAATGTGTGTATTAGTCTATTATTTACCACTATTCCAAAAAATACGGCTGGTATAAAGTGTGAACTAATGATAATGACAGTGATTATAATAAACTATTTTCTGGAAGAAAACTCATGAATGATTGAAGCCCATTTTTGTATATGCTGTTATTTTTTTTGTCTGCCTATTATCTGTATAAAAGAAACAGTAACAATAGTCACCCAACCTTACCTTAGATACCATTGTTGAAAGTTGAACCAAGAAAAGTTGAAGCAACAATTCCTGATGCTTATAAATCGTAAATAAGTAACGATTGAAAATCAATATGGTCTAAACAGAAGGCGAAATGTTTGTGAAAAATACTCCGTAGCGATTCTAGTAGTGTATTCTTAGGGCGGTTAGCTTACCCTGGACATGAAGGAGCTCTCACGAAATCTATTCTTCTGCGAGGATTTACGTCACTAGTAGAAGCTCTCCACGTGCGTGTTTCTGTGCTAGCAGTACAACCTGGATTCTCACAACAATCACTATCTATTGATTGATCTGAAAAAAAATATTGTTATAACTTTTTAGGAATAAAAAAAGATTTGGAAAACATTAGTGTCGCAATCTATACCTCGGCAGGGCCCTAGGCGAGAGAGATTGATGAATATACCATCTCCTTCGCTAATGCTTTGACTGGACTGTGGTTTCGCAAATTGTGCGCTACATGCTTTCTTCAAAACACACTGAAAGCCGTCAAAATATAATTTATTAAAAACATTGTGGTTAATTGTGGCTTCCAGTCTTTTGCATGTTTTAGAGAGATCATAATTACTTCTAAGATGAAACACACTGCCAATCAATCATCTCCCATCATGATAAGTATAATGGAGGCTATAAATGTTTGGTGTCGTGAACTGAAGATATTGATTTATTATCAGAGCTACCTACGCAATTGTTAGAAGTATAATATCAAGGTGACGGCGATGTACCGCAGTAAGTAAATCGCCCTGCTTCAAGGGATAGTGATCGGCGGCAAACAAATATTATAATTTAATTCATCCGTTACTCGTTTAGTTTAGAACTTAGTATAATCGCAGTTTCTCATTGTGTTAATATTATGTTGAAGGTATAAAATTTATAGCGGAAAAAACGCAGATTTCACAAACGATGTCTTCTACCCTGTAATTATTAGTGGTATCAGGAATAGAGGGTCGGCTGTGACGGAGTCTTGCTGCTTGCCGCTGGAGGTCACACAATCTGTGATGGGACCAAGAGGTGTTCATACCTCGGAGGTCTTCGACAGCTTCAGCTATCTGTGGTAAAAAATAAATTCATTGGGTGTGGCTGCAGGCGGTTGCAACTGCAACATCACGTCAATGCATATGGATTTTTACGGTCGCGCGTCATAAATTGTCGCATGCGCTCAGATCATAATGAAAACCAAAGCGATCGAGTATGTACACAGGCAAGAAACGTGAACAATAAATTTATTAAGAGAGGGATCGAGTGATATCTTCATTCTAAACTGGTATTTAACCAAGTAGGTATTAGTTTTATTATAATTTAAAAATATATTTTACATAATAAAAAAACAAAAACCAAAAATCCATTAACGTGACATTAAATATGGAGGATAACATGGAGGAAAAGATATTTAATAGTCTTTCAAGATGATTTTGCCACCAATTAGTGTGCCTATCAAATGTTTTTTATTGTGTGATCAAAGGAGCAAGTGCCATTAACAATGTCGAGAGATTACCAACAAGCTGCTAACAACTAGCTTATATCTCTCATCAGTTTTGTGTTTTTTTCTTCAATTGCCTTCAAAGGCCAAGGAAACCAAAAGGAGATTCGTTCCGCTACCAACGGCAACATCTGTCTGGTTCTGGTTTGAAAGACCATATCATAAAATACATTGGCCATAGCCATTCGGGAATCCGAATATTAGACGGTTTTTCGAAAGCGTTATTAAACGCAAAAATATATTACGCAGATATAACTTAAAGTAATTAAGTAATGATCCACCATATGTGCACTGGACTATATTATTGACATTAGATTTATTGCCTTTTTTCAGCTCTCTGTCATGGCCGAATTAAGGAGATCGACGAGGGTTTGAACCAATACAATATCTATCCATATGTGTTTCCATTTTCATTTCCATCTGTGTTGCTTGACCCTACCTCTCTTTTCTGTTCCTCTTCCGCTTCAATGGCCCGTTGGTGCAGAAGTTCCATGTCGAGTTTACGGACCTCTTCTGCTTCTCTAGCTTGGCATTCCTTTTCCTGAAAAAAAATACAAATTAAATGTAAAAACATATTTGTAATACCTACCTATTTAATGATTTTTGAACAAGGAATGCCAGGATACCAGAAAATTTATTTTACGTGATCTTAACGAAATTAAAACTATAATTCATTTTGCAACTAATAATTCTGTTTTATAGGATTTCACTTGACTTTCAATAGTAATTTAAGGCTTGCAGATTTGTATATAAAATGTAAATAGATGCTATATAAATGTGATTTATTTTATTTTCGTCCATATGTGTTTGTATGTCCCTAAACCTCATTCTGTGCCTAATTGTGCTTGTCTTTTCATTTTGTGTGAATATTTACAACGAAAGGTAAGAAAGGTTAGGATATCGAAGAATTATATTATAATAAAATTACTTTTTTTTTTCGTTGAGACTTGATCTCGTTTCTTAGTCTTAAATAAAAAGGCTTAATTACAGTCAAAAAAAATAAAAATAAAAATTGAAAAATTAAACACTTGGCTCAGTAACAAAATTGAATTACTTAAGTCTTCCTTTTAAGAAATAGTAGGTGGGCAATGAATATTTATAACCGTGTATTTGTTTAGCTATGAACGTTGGAGACAAGCATGAAAGTTTTATTACAGAAACATTTATTATTTTTCCTTACTGATGAAATTCAATGACCTCATCGACTGTGAAACTCTACAGGTAATGATTTATTGATAGATTTCTATTATTTTTAATATTGTTAGCTGGGGATTGTCCTAGCGTATTTTAAACAAATTAGCCTTTGTCCTAAAATATGCAGCACTTAAAAAAAATACAACGTCGACGAACCTTTTGAACTTGCCGTTCATGTTCAATTTTCTGCTGTTCCAATTCTTCTTCTGGAATAGGCGGCGTTTCATCGCCACTTGAGGTGTGTTTTGCGCCTTATAAAAACAAAATTTAACAGCTTAATAGATGTAAATACATAAATACGAAATAGTTATTAATTAGAATCTACCTGTTGGCGGATGGTAGGATATCCAAAATTGATGCGCCAGTTTGCTTTATCATATATCTCTTAAAATATTAGAATGGGTACAACCTAGTAATAGGATTCGAAAAGGAGAATGAAAGGTGCTGAATCTGAAACGTTAACTCGAATGCGTATAAACCGTGTGAATTTATTCATAGATGTTTATTTTCATGGTAGCTACGAGCAATAGGTATACATGGAAGCTAAAGTTATGTATAGAAACGTTTGGCACAGTTCCAATTTTGAACAGACGCTGTGTCTTGGCATCATTCGACAAAAAAATACTATAACAAATCATTGATTTGCAATCTACTTGTTCAAGGAATACCTATTTGAAGACAGATTCGTTCTTGATTGATATTAATAATCTTATAAAAATGAGCAGCTAAAAATAAATATGTAAACCGTAATTAAATATATATTTTCTGTATCTATTTTTTAAATAAATAACATTTATTTTTGTATTAGAACCACAATAACATTATTTCGAGTACATATTTATCGTATATGTATCCCCATTTATATATTTTAAATTAGTGTCTACAATAAATAATATATTGTATGTGTAATTAATTAAAACTAGATGATGACCGAGCTTTGCTCGGTTTTTTTTTTGATAACGCCATCTTGTTTTGTCTTTAAATCAGTTAGTTGCTCTCAGTTAAGAAAAATAGTATTATTATTCGCCAATAGATGTCGGGAAGAGTCATAAAGTTGATTATCGATAAAGTTGATTATTGAAAACACGAATAATACAACATTTTCTGAAAATAAATCGTAGCTAGATCGATTGATCGCCCCCGAAATCCCTTGTATACAAAATTTTATGAAAATCGTTGGAGCCGTTTCCGAGATTCTGATTATATAATCTAAATTTGATTTAACTTTTGCGCGATCGAGAAGCTAAAAAACTGGCATTAAGGACACTGGTAAGACCATCAAATTACCACACCTGCCTGTGAATCTCTCTGCAACATCTTTAATGAGTGATAGAGATTACCCAGGTATTAAATTCACCAATTGATAGTAGTGCAACGAGTGAAAGAAAATACATTAATGTTGATAAATACAAAAATACGTGATACTAAGTAAGATCGAACAATACAATTAAATACCTAAATAATATGAATTTAATGTGACCACAGCCAATTAGTAATTTTTTAGACATACTTAGTATCAATTTTATCTTAGCCGATATTGATTATTTATATTTGAACCTTAATTTAGTTTACAAGAATGATAATTTAAATTGGTCGCGGATTCGAGTTTTGAATTACCCGCGATTCCTGACTTGTAATTGCTTGAAGTTGCTTGCATCAGCTGTTCAGATATTTATATTATCTATTTGTTTTAACTCCCTCGTGAACCTACCTCAAAGTATTTTATAGATATATTTTTATTTTATTTTCAGACTATGATAAGATAATATATTAGAGTAACAGTACATTTTGTAAATCTACGATATTAAAATTCTGATCATGACATTATTCAACCCGGATTTTTTTTAGCAGTTAAATCTTAACATTATGAAAGTCTGATAAAAACTTTCAGTATTATTTTAGTGTGGGTCTCGTTTTGAAAATTCGGTACTGAATAAAATCGAGCTAATTCTTTAAAAGAGTACTTTATTAATTAATACTCAATTTTGGTTGGAGCAGGTAAGTACTGTGTGAATGTTGCTTTTATATTCAATGAATAGATATATGCCAGAGCTCTTTAAATTTTGGCCTTCTGAATGCTAATTATATTATATTAAGCATTTTTATTTTCGGAAGTGAATCAAAAATATGTTACACATCTATCATATGTGGAGAATTAAATAATAATAACTGAAAATTTTACTAATTCGACTAAGAATGGCCTCTTTTGTAGGAATATGTAGTTAGACAACTGTGCGATGAAAAAAAAAGTTGTCTATGGTTAGACGCCTCAACGCTATTTGTTGGTTGGCTATTGCTATTTGACGATTTACCTTGATGTTCGTTTAATTTACTCGGAAACTTGAGTGTTATGTTCATTTCATTAGAAATTATTTCAAAGCTAGATCATTTGGATTACAAATGTTTGCACACGGAGAGTATAATGATTGCAATTTTTGGGGACGAACCAATTATTGCCTAAATATCATGCGTCTTTTATCATTTTGCATGTGCGTGAAAATGTCAGAATAGAAGTATTGGAACACGTAGAATCGTCGTTTTATTGACAATGTAATGCCGTTGACTATTGTAATTACATTTATATATTTCATTTAGTGCTGATTTACGGATTGCAACAGATGTAATGAGACGAACAAAAGTGTAGTGTCGGTCAGTTAGTGTTTGACAGCCGGTAGGCTAGTCGTAGTGACTTACGATTGCCTTCCTATAAAAATGAACAGTCGCAGTAGTGTAAATGAAACAAATTTGGTGAATTATTCGGCGGATTTGTCGACTTTAAACCAACTAGATACAAAAGAGTCGTTGCTGAGTTTTCCTTTCGATCATATTTACGCTTGTCACTCTGAGAGCGCAGATAGAAGACAAACGCTAACACTTGATAAGGAAGTGGAAATATCCACTCACTGTGTTGTCTCCGAGGAAAAGGACCTTGTAGTCGGTTCTAATACAGAGGTAACCCAACTCTCAGATAGACTCACAGAAGCTGTAAATCAAAACAAGAAATTAAAAGACCTCCTTCTCTTTCACTTGGATTTAATACAACAGCAAAACGATTTAATTACAAAAAGGGATAAACAATTTCAAGCACTAAGACAAGAGAATGATACAGTAAGTTAAAAAAAATTTGAGGTATTTAGTTTTAGTAATAGGCTTGGCTCACCATATCTTTTTAATCGCTATGTTTTTGGGAAACGATATTTAAATGTACAATGCACCTATGGAAGACATGGTCAATTATTCTGTTTCAACTATAACTTAAAGACGAAGATGATTTGCTACAAGTTTAAGAATGATAATTTTTAAAATAAACTATAAGAAATTATCCCAAATTATAATAATTACCTATGTTTTTTATTACGAAGTAAACAATGATTGAAATTAATATAAAATCATAAATGAAATTTAAATTCATTCATAATGCTTTAAAAAGATAATTATGGAAGCAATTTTGTTCACATTAAATATGCCAATTTTGCTGAGTTGTTTAATTAGGTTAACAGCATTATGTAAAATTAAATATAAAGATAACTTATAATCAGAAACTAATGGTGCATTCAGACCACAAACAAGAAATACTTATATTGAACAATTTATGAAATTATGTTAAGAATTAATAATTGTCTTTTGAATGCCAGACTCACTACTCTGGAACAATATTCATGTTGTACATATAAACTAAGAAATGAAATATCTTAAAGATGAAGCTTTTGAATGAAATATATTCACTTAAACTTAAATGGATAAAGTAGAAAGCAAAGTGATTTGGCATAGCGAATGTTAATTGAAATTAGCCCTCATAATGTTAAATTGAGGCAGTTTTACCATAAACCACAAAAAATTATATTTATTGATTATATAAATAAATAGAAATTACAAAATTGTATTAGTATAGCAATTGTTGATTAATAAGTATTTTTAGGCATAGATTTGAATCCATTTTCCATTTAATTTCACATATATATGTTTTTCTTAATTGAATGAGATTACAAATAAAGGAATGTTAAATAGATTTTATTAGGAGAGGTATTGTAGGAGAAAAAAGTTTGCATGTGTTGTTATGTTTGTCAATTGCAAATGCTAAGCATTGCGAAGTGTATTTGTAGACTTAGGAATTTGCTTACCTTTCTTTTTATATGTAAGCGATGTTTTGTTTCACCTGCCTCTACAATATATATATTCTATAGTTTTTCTCAGCAAATTGCGTTATTACATAATTTTATGCATGTTACATGTTCTGAAAAGTATAGGAGATTATTAACAAATTGTTTTTGTGTTTATGATTATTTTCAGCTACGGACAAAGTTAAATCGGATGGACAAAAAAGTTACTATTAATCAGAGACCTAACCTAAACTTACCACCTCCATCTGCCAATGTTCCAACACCAGCTGTAACATCTACTGTTGTTAAAAGTGAACCAAACCAGGTTAGTTAACAGCAAGACTTGTGATGTATTTTTATTGCTAACATAATTACAGTCAAAACCGTTTATTGCGACATCATTTAGAACAACATGCCGGTTATAATAACCTAGAACAAAGGTCCCGGCTGAATGTTATATGACCGCCTTATTAAAAACATTGCTTTATACGACATTGCTAATAACGACGTACCTCATAAAACGACCACATTTAACTAATATTTTGGAGAATTCATCTGTTAGAACGACCGGCTAAGCTGTATTGTAAACAATTTGAATAGGTATCCACATTTGTCTTCAATGGCTATTAAAATCAGGAAATGGATTATTTTAGTGTAGGATTAAATAGGATAATAGGATTTAGTTTAGTGTAGGGTCTTTTCTAATTCTTAGAAACAAAACACCTGCATGCAGTAGAGTCAAAGTCCGCTTCTTCATATCTCTTCAGTTAGTTTGTACTTATCTATACACAAGGCGCACCAAAACTTTGTGGAGTTATTCGTGAAACTTTCAAAATGTCGCAAAGAATAAGAAAACAAATTAATATTGAAGAAAAATCGTGTATTATATCCATGCTAGAGAGCGGAATTTCAAACAAAGACTTAGCAAAGGAATATGGTGTATTACACTCGACAAATTCAAACATTTGGAAAGAGCGCGAAAAAAAATTTATACTTATGTGTAATAAACAAAATGTGCATAGTTGAATAAATATATTTTTCCAATAATTCCCTATCGATTTGTTTGTAATTGCACGATACACATTAAGCATCACCGGTTGTTACGACTATCGGTTTTTACGACTGAATATGAGCAGTCCCTTCGATGTCGTTATAACAGATTTTGACTGTATTTATAAAAAAAAAAAATAAGAACATGGTTTATTCATAAAACTTATTATAATATTAGAAAGTTAAAGAAGCAAGAAATGTGAATCATATATTTGACAACATGATCACGACTGGGCACTTAATCAATAGTCTTATAATCTTTGACTTTGATATAATCTTTTTCAATTTCAGGTTATGTTTAATAGTTTAACAGAACTTCTACTGCCTGATAATAGAACAAACCCTTACTATTTCAATAGTGATTTAAATAAAAGTAAAACTTTAACACAAGAACCCTTTAATTTACCAAAAGTCACAGAGACAGGTAAATATAAAAATTAATTTTAAAGATTACAATAAAATCTGTCAGAAATTGATATTAAGATAATTTTTATTCATATTTGTTGTTATTGAGTAAATTTTATGTGAATGATTTACTTCGATTTCAGATGTAACAAGCTACTTGCCTAGTGATTTAACCGTGCCGCCTATGTCTATTTTGGATACTAATATAAATTTGGGTGATAACTTCAACATGATTGAAAATAAACCTTTTGTTAAAAAAGAAGTGAAATCAGAGTCCAAACCTGAACCACTGTATACTGTCACATCAAATAGGTAACTATAGTCAAATAATTAACCAAAGTAATCTATTAAAAGAAGTAAACAGTTATAAATGTCTTAAAAAATTTTGCAGTGGAAATCCAATTATTCAGAAATTGCCTAGAAGCCGCCGTCGAACTGGTAGTGGCATAGGTAGTTTGAGTCGTATGCCTAAGAGTAGTGCGACAAAGACAGAAAAACCAGAAACCAGTAAGTTGTTCAACATTCTAATAAATCTGCTCTGTATTTTCTTTTATATATTTAACTATTTGGTATTACAGGTAAACCAGCTGAAAGACCAAAAAAATATGAGAGAACAAACTATAGTGTTCACAAAAAGTCAAAAATGATAAACACTTACGGAAAAACAAAGGGCCTTAATGCCTTTAAGAAAACAACTCAGGTTACTGGGTCACTCTCAGAAAGACTTAAATTAATAGACACTACTCCCACTGGTGAAGATCCATACCAGCTTGGTGAAGCAGATCTGAGGGAGCAATCTCCAATACCAAAACTTATGCTCCAAAAGAGTAATCGAAATAGACGTTGTACAGAAACATCTACAAGACGTATTTATGATCCAGCTATTCCAGAAACCAGCAATAAACCAGATAACAAAGTGAACACAGATAGGTTCAGCTCTACAAATACATTTCATGACACAAAGATAAAGAAAGATGAAACAAAAACTGTTATTGTGGAGGAACCAGATTTAGATATTGTAAAAACTGAACCTGAAATCGATTGGCGAACCTATGCCTCTACCAAAGCTGGAAATGAAACTAGTTTATGTGATTTCTCATATGGCGAGAATCCTAACAACATACACATTCCCTCAATAGATTCTATGGAATTTCAAGATTTGTTTGCACCAGACGCTTCACTAAACTTGGATAATTTAACTGCAGCAGATTTTGGTATAACTGATAAACCACCGGCTGATAAAACTAAAAAACGAGTTGGACGCACACCAAGCGTAATGACACCCACCATTCCCTTTGTAAGAGCAAAGAAAGGAATTATCTAAAAAAAAAAAATTTATTATTTTAATGTGATATCTTAAAATGTATTGATAATTATTTAATTTCAGGAAGAACCACTGGCACCAATAACGCCCGTTCTACCAGTGGTAAATGCTGCTCCAGATGTGCCAATTGAAATGCCAACAAATAAACGCGGCGGTGAAAGCAAACGAGGAAGAAAACGTGCTTTCTCAGCGACTGGTGTGACAAAGGGGGTAAAACGTGATGCACATCCAAAGCCCTCAGTTCCGAAACCAAAACCAGTCAGGGGAAAAAGTAAATATGACAAATAAAACTAATTCTTATTATAAATATGGCAATATCATTAATTTTTTTTATGTTATGACATCTTTGAAGTACATATTAAATCATATTAATTGTTCAGGAGGAAGTTGTTGTATATACTATATATTATAGTTAATAGTATGAAGTTAGGAATGAGGATTTGGCTTGTATATTTTAATTGCTTGTTTGTCATTAGTGAAATTAGAATGGTTAATAGATTTTTACTGTATCATACTTAACAAATATGCTTAAACTTAACCAAAGTTAAGAAATCATAAACTTTCAAAATAAAACTGTAAATACCATTTCTATTATATTTCATGTAGCTCAGGTCTAAATCAATATTGAATACAAAATATAGTAAGCTTAAAATTCTAAATTAATGTATTTTTAAAATTATAAATGAGCTAAAAACATTAGTCTATAACATGCCAAATTTACTTGGGCACTAAAGAAATTGTCATTATTATTCCTATAAGTAAATTAAAAGTTACTGTTAGCAAATTAGCTGCCATGAGGAGATCTGAATATTTTTCTGTATTATAATAAGCTTAATATGTTAATATAATTAATAAAAGTTAACAAGGCGTTTAATGTTTTATTCAGATAATTTAATTTCCTAGATTAGCATACTTTAAATATCTCATATATATAATATATATTGGTGCATTTAAAGTTAATATTTTTTGTAGCTACTCCCCGAGGAAAAAAGTCTCCTGTACCTGGAAAAACGACTAAAAAGTCTTATCACTCTCTGATGGGTGACCCTGATATTTCATGGTACTTGGGTTTGGACCCTGATGTAAAACCAGAGGATGTAGATGAGCCCCGTGCTAAAAAAGCCGCCACTGTCGAGGTAATAATGTTTTTTAAAATATTTAGGCGACCCTGTTATTTCAATTTTGATTTTGTTACTAAAAACCGCTGACATTTAACAGGTACCTCGATGGCGTGAAAAACCCTATACTAGTTGTTATACACTAGAGGGTACTGAAAATTTAGATGATAAAGTTTTTGAGAAACGACACCAAAAACTGGAAGCAGAAGAACGTCGACAGCTTAGGTGATTATTTTAAAATTGCATATTTGACTAGGTAAGAACAGAAGTGATCTAAGCCGCACGTAAGTTTCTATTATCTCGATTCGAGATTTCGATAGGGATATAACTCCAAAAACGTCTTCTCTACTATTGTATGTAGAAATATTTAGTACTTAATATAATTTTTAAAAATTAGTAGGCATAATGATGATGAGCAATAATGAACTGAGACGCAAACTTTAATAAAAAATTTAAATATTCATAAATTCTAGATGGATTTCACTAGAACGAGACATTTTATAACAATTAAAAATTTCAATTGTCCGGTAAATTGGGGTGCTGGCGCGGTAGTAAGAACAAATTTTTAAATTTCCTTTCTAGGCAAATGCACTTGCGGGCCGAATGTAAAAAGTCAATGGCCAATTCAATTCCCGACCTTTTTTATGTTTGAGAAGTTACTTGTGACCTAGAGGCTTTTCCAGTTTTACCAGGGCATGTGGGCGAGCAAGGGCTTAGCCACGAGGGGTGGGATTTGCTATTAGCTACCCGAGCGCCTCCAAATGAGACCTAACGACTCAGGAGTAGCTGTTTCGCGAATTAATCTACTACCGGTTCGGAATCGTAACGCGCTGAGAAGATTCGGCGAGAAACTAATGGGACTGATATTTAGGTTAGGTTGCACGTCGAACTCTTTGCCGAGTTCGACGAGTACGGTTACCTTATTCCTAGTGTTAAAGCTAAAGGTATCTAATTCAAGGTTTATTGGATCTGATGGATCCGTAAGGATATATCTAGGGCATCGACGGTAACTGGATCCTGCGTGATCAGGATTTGGGAACTAGTCAGCGGCGGCAAAGATAAGGCGATTATCATGACGCATAGCCTTATCGAAGTACCGTTCCGACACTGACTTCATGTATTTCTGGATTGATTCGAGGCCCAGATCGTCGTGTAGGTCAACGTTTCTCACGAACCGCGGAGCTCCGACGGCTACCCTGCAAAAGCGGGATTCTGGGGATTGAAGGGTGTATATGTGTGCGGGCCGCATGAGCGAATATCACGTTCTCGTAAGTCATGACGGGCCTTATGCAAATTTTGTAAAGTGTCATCTTGTTCCGAAGGGACATTTTACTCCGCTTACAGATCATGGAGTAGTCTGCCGAGAAGAAACGCGGCACGGTCGGGGACGGATTTTATATGGGGGCGGAATGTCATGGATGCATCTAGGGTGACACCCAGGTACTAGACCTTCCTGGCCCAGAGTATGGGTTGGCTGAAGAGGGTAATCGGGTGTGTGAGATTTCTCCTCCTAATCGGGGAAGAAATCCGTGCGGAGTTCCCCTTTAAAATAGCACCGCAGTGCTTTTCGCTGAGTTGATGTCTATAAATTCCCGATCGTGCTGTTGCCTATATTATGAAATAATCTAATATTTCGGTCGAAGAAAGACTTGATATATCGTACGGGAAGTACGAACAAGGAAAGTTTATTCTAGAGTTTATGTAAATAATCGAGGTAAGTGGTTCTAGTTGGAGGGAATTTAGGATAAATTATTTGGTCGAGTCATAGTATTTAGTCAATTATAGAAGATGATAACAATAAATCGATGGCATAATTAGTTAAAACGAAACATTCAATAGGTAGTAAATCACGCAGGTACTTCGGATCTTCTAAAGTCTCCCCCCGCCCAACAACTCCAAACCATAACCATACGTTTCCGTATGATTTACTAACGTGTGACGTCAAGCAATATTTAATTTCGAGCTTCTGCCCAAACATGAGAACAATATTTAAGTCCAGTCTAATCTCAGCTTAGTGAAGCCCAAGTCGTTGGCTAGTTGTGAAGTATTTTGTATATCTTTATCTATTTTGCAAAATTTTTGGAGAGCAGTTTGGTCTTGGCATATAATTGACCCCAATACTACACCGTTCGAGATTTCTACCCTAAGAAAACTAATGCTGTCTAACTCACGGTAGACATGGGTTGTTGGGATGTGCTAACCAAAATCCATACTGAGTTTCAGAGTACAAGTACGTCTAAATACGTGTTGTAATAAGTAGTTCTCACGATCTTGGGGATTCATGGATTTATTAAGCTCACTGGGAATCTTACGGGATGGTAGTCGGCCACGAATCTCGGTTTGTTCATTACTCTCCGTCGAAGTATCATCTAAGCATGTGTCGTACTTGAACAATCTGCTGTCAGACTATGGTTCATGTTCTCTTTAAGACACTAACCCAAAAAATCGGGACCCAAAATATTAGGGGTTAAAGTATGAAATTGCCGATTTTTACTGAAAAATTGAAGTTCGTTTTTTTTTTACTTAACATATTATTTATTTAATCAAAATATCTATAGCTGTAGTGAGAAATTATTTTCCTTCGGGAAAACTCGCATCTTTATCGGAATACGATGACACCCGAACTGTCAATGAATGATCGTATTAAATGAGTGATATATATATTTTTTATTGCTTATATGGTTGGACAAGCTCACAGCCCACCTCGATGTTAAGTGGTTACTAGAGCCCATAGATATCTACAACGTAAATGCGCCACCCACCTTGAGATATAAGTTCTAAGGTCTCAGTATAGTTATCATATCCATTAATATGGAACTTTATTGTTTTGTGTCACATGTCAAAATGAATAATGTCATTGTATAATATAGAAATGTTACAACCATAACAATTATTACTTAAAACGGGATATTAACCAGACCATTATACGAAATGAGTTCCCGATATTTTTAACTAATAATTGTTATGTTCGGGATGTGTGAACATAAGTTTCGTCATTATACACAATATCTCTGCCTTCAGATCTGTACTTTCTTATTAAGTCTAGGTACTTTACTCTTTTAAGTCTGACGTCGTCTTTTTCATCACCATTTTCATTTGGCTAAGTATTATTCTTAGTGTAAAATTACATCCCTTGAAATTCATCGTTTCTATTAATTTGGACTTTAGTGCTTTTATTGTAGGGACTTGTTTATAAATGAGATGAAAGTTATAAACTATTCGTCGTATCACTGCATAATCAAAATCATCAAGATCTATATAGAATTTATTGCGTAGTCTACCCAGCTTAATTTTGTTTGTGTTGGTATTTTTATTATTCCTGTATTCTTCTTCCTCGTTTAAAATTTTTCTTATTGTTAGTCTAGATATGCTCGAAATCGTCCGAAATTCACTATTGAACTTTGCAAAATACTCTCGAGTTGTTGCTATTAAATTTATGAATTTGCTATTTTCCGATATGAAGCACAGGTTAATATTAAATATAATTCCTTGGACTGGATTTTTTAACCGTTTTCAAGGTTTCGGCATAGCTATACAACCTATTTATGAGTAATTTGAAAATATGACTAAAACTATAGCGAATATTTGAATTGCGTATTATCCACTCTATATATATATTGGTCTGCTGTGCGACTTACCCCTACGGCTCTAACGGTCTGGCCACGGGGATCGGCAGTGCGAACGACGAAGCGGCGGAGGAGGCGACTATTCGCGCAGTACCGTTTGCAGGCCACGGTTAGTCACGTTCGCCGCCGCGACTAGCAAGGAAGTCCGACAGCGAAATGTCTATATCGAAATTATCTCGATATTGCTTAGAAAGTAATCGTTTTTTGGTTCAAGACCTATTATTTGGAAGAGATTGGGGAGTACATGATTTGAATAAGAATCGGAGTATAGATAGATGGAGAATTCCACAAGAAGCACGAGAAATACAGAATGTATCCGGAAAAAGTTTGGCTGCTTTGAGTGGCTAGACTTCCAAATAGTTCGTCTAAGTAGTATATCAGCAATAAAAATTTCAGTGTTCATTTTTCGCGGTGAGAATAACTAAACTAATTTAATCACTGTACTATTCGCCGCGACTACCGCTCGACTCCGTGGCTTGCGCCGTCCTTATTCATGCATTTGTTTTGCTCGCCCGCCGCGTCGTAAGTCGCCCGCGCGATTCGCTCGGTACATTTCGCCGGTCGCTTTGCCGGTCGCCGGTGCGCGTGGCTTGATAAGTACATTTCTATGCGCTTATTTTAGTCGCTAGACGCTTCACCGTTCGCACCGCGCGAATATTCGTATCGGCGAATGTCCCGTGGTCAGGCTGTAAGATGGGTACTGAAGCTATTTGAGAGAGCGAAGCTATTTGAAGATTTAATTTACCTTTCCCGAAAAATTACGAAAGAAAATCTTATCTCACTATATCTATACCATTATTATCTATACATTGCTGCCATCTAATATGAAGGTCATTTATGCCTTTGCGATAGAACTCTGGTGATCTAGATTGTACAAACTGTGTGAAATAATTTTGTACTACCTCCTGGGAAGAAAACTTTTTATCACGTAGAAAATTGTCCAAATTAGGAAAAAAATGGTAGTCCGTTGGAGCAAGGTCTGGCGAATACGGAGGGTGGCGAATGATTTCTAATTGCAGTTCCTGTAGAGTTAAAACGGTTTCTCGTGCTGTATGAGGTCTCGCGTTATCATGGAGAAATAATTGAAGATCGATTCATGAGTCGGGGCTGTTTCACTCCAAGTTTTGCTATCATTGTTCGGAGTTCGGCACAGTAGACATCAGAAATTATTGTTTGACCAGATCAGAGAAAGCTATAGTGAATAATACCATGCTGAGACCACCAAACCGTTACCATTACCTTTTTATTGGTAAGCTTTGCTTTAGGACACTTGCGGCGTTTGACCTGGGATCAGCCATTGCATTTTCGCTTACGGTTATCGTAAAGAATCCACGTTTCATCACATGTCACAATTCGATCAAATTTTTTTTTTAAATTTTTTTTATTGTCTTTGTAGGCAGACTGGCATACGGCCCACCTGATGGTGAGTGGTTACCGTCGCCCATGGACTTCAGCAATGCCAGGGGCAGAGCCAAGCCGCTGCCTACCGCTTAATACTCTCCATAAGCCTCGTTATATTCAACACGCGTTTCTTTCTGCAGATCAGTCAAATCATGAGGCACCCATCTTTCATAATTTTTTATTTTATTGATTTGACGCAAATAAGTCAATATTGTTGGTAAGGCAACGTTAAACCATGCCGCAAATTCCTGGGTAGTTTGGCTCGGATCGGCTACCACCGTCTCTTTGAATTCATTGTTGTTCTCATGTGTGGATCGTGGTTCGTTCTTCAAATCAAAATTGCCATCACGAAAGCGTTTAAACCAAAATCGCACGGTGCGTTCATTAGCAGTCCCCTCCCCAAACGCAACATTGATATTGCGAGCTGTTTCTGCAGCGTTAGTTCCGCGTCGGAGGTCGTATTAAAAAATCACTTGAATTTTCAAAGTATCCATCTTTCTTGTCTAAGCAGAATAAAAAAATAACTGACAGTCGATAATCGAACGTTACACATTTTTAAAAGAAGAACCTCATAGGAACCATTTGTAAAAAGTTTTACTCAAAAATCTCAAACCATGAAGGTTCTATGTCAATTCGAAGTACCTACTACAATAAAACGGCAATTTCATACTTGAACCCTTATTACTTTAAAGTGTTTGTTCTGTGTAGTCCAGAAAATTGTTTATTTCTTATTATAAGAAAGAACCACAATCGCGCTTTCAAAGAATAGTCCTGTTTTCGAAACAAAATGACTTGGATACGAAATTATTCTTTGGTGCGAGTAAAATAAGAATCATTATAGTGTTAGCGGAACTAAAATTTGAAAGCTCAGGCTTTGAATGCTCACTCAGACTCACTAGGGTGCCAAAATACCCAAGTGTGATATACTTTTAAGTTGACAAATACAATGCTCCCGAAACATTATCAATGATAAAGGCTAGCCTCGGGCATGTATATTGCCTGCCAAGTCATGACGTGTATTTAGGATGAATGATTACTAAAATCGATTAAATAATTTTTAATCGTATTAAAGATCTATAGGTTTTTTTACACGTAGTAGGTTAAAAAACATCGAATTGATGCCGACAGAACGTAGTCTTAAAAAACTGGAGACGTATTGTTATTTTGAAAGAGTAATAACAAATATTGAATGTTTTATCCAAAATTATATTTTCTCTACGTGTTTTTATAGAAGGTCGCTAGGTACCACGATTTCATTCGTATTTGAATAAACGTAGTAACTGTAGGCCGACGAGCATACGACCTACCTGATGGTGAGTGGTTACCGTCGCCCATGGACTTCAGCAATGCCAGAGGCAGAGCCAAGCCGCTGCCTACTTGCTGCCAATTAAACAGTATTAAACAGGAACTCTCCATATACTGTAGCAGGATATGAAGAATTTCGTTTTATTGAATTTTCTCTGGCTCTCGCTGCCGTAACATGAAGAAAAATATTTGGTTAAACTTCTAAAAAAAAGTTCTCGTTTTTACGTGATGATGAACAAACAAACATTAAAAAAAACATGAGAAGTAATTTGAGGTCAGGTACACTTGAACGTCACATCGATATATTGTTTGTAAATATCTGCAATGTACAGACACGCTTCTTTTAAAATTTCATAGTACATACCTGCTTTCTTTCCCTGTTGAAATCCCTTGAGGGAAGGAATTTTAAAAAAAAACCTCTTGCTTTTTTTTAAGCACGGAAATCATGCCCTTTAATCCACATGTCTATTTGTGTGTATGCATAGGGCTTTGTTTTCCGCCTGTTCGTTTTAAACTTCGATTTTTTTTAAAAATTAAAAAAATGGACGAGATATACAATGTACTAATCGAGAAAGTCACTGCTGACAATAAAACTAGTGTGCCATGTCGTTTTCTTAAAATCAATTTGAAAACATCCTGACTTTATCAGTATCTAAATTAGTTAATAGTTACTAATTTGAATAAGACTTATTTCAGTTTTAATTATGAAATATATTACACAAAAATAAGAAGACGTTCATCTATTGTCCCAAACTATTATTATAAACCAGACTTGATTTCAATGAAAGGTCACCCCCCAACTCCTCTTTATTCTGGGGTACGTAATAACTGATCGTGTAACCTATAAAATTTAAAATAAAAAGCCCAATCTACTCCTATAAGAAGGCTCGTGGTTACTGTTGCTTTCTTTGCTCCATAAAATGCCTCAAATCATCTTACGTAGCTTTGACTGAGTTATTCTTATCCATTACTGTTTTTTATGGATATTTTCAAAATACTACTTGTAAAGCGGTCATGTACGAGATAAAAAATGTGGATAGGACTAGGAAATGGTATTTTGAAACATTTCACATTTTGACGTTGTGCGTTTCTGAAATTCCATATCTATTGGTATTTGAAACGTCATTGTTCTGTTAAGACATTTTATTAAATAATATTAAATCATTTATCTTTATCGACACATCTATACTAATATTATAAAGAGGAAAGATTTGTTTGTTTGTTTGTTTCGAATAGGCTCCGAAACTACTGGACCGATTTGAAAAATTCTTTTTCCATTAGAAGCCGACATTGTCCCTGATGAACATAGGCTACTTTTTTTCAATTTTTTTTTATTTTTTTTTTTTGGTTTCATGTGTGTTTTAATGTTTCCTAAGCGAAGCGAGGGCGGGTCGCTAGTTTCAGATAATTATATTAAAAAATGATGGACTTTAAAAAAAACGAGCATTATAGAAGTGACAAGCAGTTTAATAAACCAAAGCAAACTATGATGCATGAAGCCTAAAGCGGTATATATGTATGTGCTCGCATACTAAAGGTCGCAAGTCCCAGAAATGGCATAATGCTGCGTATGTACGTTATGTGTACTCACAGCATAGAGTTAGACTGTTAGCAATGCGTTTAACATTGTTAATGGAATGAGCAGTCACGGCCCATGCTTAAACTGCTAGCTCGTGTACCGGCATAAAATTAAAGTCCATTTCGTAGAATTTCAACGATAGATCACTTCTGTTCTCACTTAGCGGTTAATGCCCATAATAGTAATAGGGGCGGAATTTGAAATACAAAATAATAAAATATAATCTCAGATACAAATCACAAAACATTTATTCTGAGACGGCTGTGATATTGGATAATTACAGTAGCTACTTTATTACAGTTGAACTCATATAAGTTCTACGTGTCAGCTCCGGCCCGCAGATTTGTACGGAATAGATAATAACAAAGAGATGTTGTTCGGTAAGATTGAATTCGGACAAACTTAAGACAGCCTGTATATCTATGTCACAGCTGTTTTTCTAAGGAACTCCATATCATTAGCTTTGAACGCATTTAATTTTATTTTTTTTATTGAATCTTTGTGTTTTATTTTTTACGATTTCGTTAGTTTTTTTTTTTCTTTCTTAGGAAATGTGATCTTATTTTATTTTTACGCTTGTAATATGGATGATATGTTTTCGATGTTGTCCTTTATGTTATTATTGTTCATTTTAGCAAACCCATGCTTGATAGAAATCATTTTATTTTGTGCCCTATTCTTATCCCTGAAACGTGAAAATTTTCTATTTTTTTTTTGTAAAAACCCGTGTAAATTTTATAGATATGTACATTATTCACAGATTATCATTATTAGTGTTTAATTATTTTTTTATCAAAAATTTTAGTAATTTACAGTGAATTAGTATAACGGGGGTCAGATTAGGATGTTTCATTAATTTAATGTTCGCATAACGATACGTACGAGCGTATGTTCATGTATATTGTTATCCCGCTCCCAAAGGGTAGTTGCAAAAAAATGTTTTCAATTTAGACTTAATTTATAAATGAATATAATTTGTTATTTAAAAGAATTGTCAAATGAAAATTGTTATATTTTAATTGAATTAATAGATTTCGAGAATACAATTGTTATGAATCGACTCTTTTGGGAGATCGAGTTTACTTTTGTTTGTAGAAAATGTCGATGTTATCCTGCATGATATCGCATTGACGGCCGGTGGCAGCTTCCCCCGTATTTATAATAGATTATATGTTAATGATGAAGATGGCGCTTAGACTAAATCAACTAATATTACCCTATAATGATTTGAAAAAATATAGCATATTTATTAATAAAGTAAAAATATTGTTTATAATGTTATTAAATAGCACAACCGTGCTTTGCTTCATCTTCATCTAATAAAAAATGTTTTTGAATAGCCATGATACAAACTTTGAATATTTCTGTTATAATCGTGATTGGCTTGAGTTGTATTAAAAAAAAAAACTAAGTTACCTACCTAATTTTCAACTACAAAATTAGAATTCTTCATTACGTATGGCAAGTTTGGTAATGTAAAAATTAAAATTTTCAATACATCTTTGCGAAACTTTCATAGTCTCGATGTTTCTATTTTCCCAGATATTTAACGAGTCATCGATATTAATATACACACTATTTTTTGTAAAATTAATCTCTCGTTTGTTCTAAGAAGTGAGGTTTGTGCCATGGCAGTTATGATTATTGTGAATTTATATAATAATTTTATCTGTGAATGTAATTAATTCTAAAATATGTTTTTTGGTAATATACAGAGGAAATCTACACATCGTTGGTAACAATCGAAGGACATAAGCTAGAGCCCGATGTTTTGTTCGTGACACTCCCATGGTACTACTACACGGATGAGGGGTGAAATTAAATGACACGAATACACGGTATTGCGTGTGTAACTAGTCTCTACAGATTCATTTGTGACACATTTCGTATATAATTTTAATATAACGTAAAAAATTCGCAAATAAAATATAATATGTCATATTTAAATGACAGTCGTAAATATAATTTTCATCGGTTTGTGCTAACATCCACATTTACTAAGTCGATGTGTATGCGTAAATGTGTATAGTTTAACAAAACTTATCCCTGTCTTTTTAAGTACCTAAGTAATGTACAAGTAAAAGAATGACTTTCTTATTAAATAGAGTATAGGGATGAGGGTTTTATGTTTGTATTGTTGTTAGATTATAACGTTCAAAATCGTAATTAGATAAAAATGTTCTTGTTATTTTTTTATTTGTGTATTATACATTATAAGTATTTTTCATTGACGAAGAATATTTTATCTAATCGGCATATTTATAGATTGAGCGAAGCCTGCACATTTCCTAGAAATCTTGCAGTGTTCATTCCCTATCGCTATGGATCATGGGAGTGTCAGGAACTAAAATGCAGGCCTATGGCTGGATGGTGGTCGCAAACCAAGTTTTATTAATTAATATTAAATTTAGAATTAAATAGAAACCTGCAAAAGTGATGTCCATGCTGCCGAACAAGAGGAAACAAACAGAGGTACAAGATTTGATTAAGGTCAAAAAAACAGCAAACAATTTTGAAGGTTCACATCTCTAGTCTACGAGCAACCGTTGCGGAATCAAAATATAAATGATTAAACATTGATTTGTATTTCATTTGAATGAAATTAAAAGAAATTACATTTGTAAGCGTTAGATCAGTCGTCTTACATTATTGGCAAAATGTTCTAGATGGCACATGCGGCGCATTCGGGAGCAAAGACACGTGGAACGACTTCGTCAACGTCAGCGAGATTGGTGCGGCAATTCTTCCTTCTCTCAGCAACCCTCCGTCTACACAATATGGCCTCAGCCTCAGCGAGACGCTCGATTCATCGAAATCACCGATATGTTGCCTGTTATGGCATTTGGAGAAATATTGCCCGATTTGCCAGAGTCGTGAGTTAATTTAACACATTGCCAAATATTTTTATGTACTCTATCTATACTAGTGGTCCCGCAGTAGCCGAAATTCGACTATAGTTAATTGGAATTGTAAGTTTGTACACTATTATGATTGTATTTTATACTTCTGTAATCACAAATTTCGCCAAGGCTACACTATAAAAAAATATTAATAAAGATAAACAATATTTAATCTATTCTCAATTTGACCACAGACGTCAAGAACTAAAGTTTGACAATAAATAGTATGCATACGTGTGTGCTTCGAATATATGGTATGTAGTGTGTGTAATGTTTTCTTTATTGATTTAATGTATCTATATTAATACGATACATATTAATACGTATTGTACGTGATGCAAAAATTTTGTATCCCTTTTTACGAAAATTGCGCGGACGGAGGAGTATGAAATTTCTCACACTTATAGAGAATATAGAGGAGTGCACAATGCTAGTATTTTTTTTAAATAATGCATAAAAGATACAGTAAATCAATAAAGAAAACATTACACATATTGCCATGTATTTGACACACACTAATATGTATATATACTCTTTATATATTGTCAAACTTTTGTTAATGCTTAAAGTCTGTGGTCAAATTGAAAATAGGTTAATATTGTTTATCTTTAATATTATTTGTCTATAGTGTAGTCTTGGCGAAATCTGTGATTATAGAGGTATAAATAGTCTTTGACAACTATAATAATGTTGAAACTTTTAATTTCATTTAATTATAGTCGAATTTCGACTACTGCGGGACCACTAGTATCAATTGAACCGTAATTGTTATTATCCTGCTGGGAAATGAAACTCGAGTATTTATTTCAATTGTTTTTCTGTTTTTTTTTTTCAGTGACTTCAAGCTGCCTTGGATTAGAAGTTCAAGATGTTTAAAGCGTTCGAAAAGATCAAAAACATTACACTAACAGTTTGCAATAATCTTTATTGAAGTGCATAGTGTATGGACATTTAAAAAATATGTTCTTCAATAAAGATTAAAATAAATATAACATAGACAGTCTACAAATAGGAAGTGAATAAGAACTGAAACAAACGACATTTATAAGTGTCATCTACGATTTTGTCAGCTACGATGCATCATGGAGTATTTGAGCTCTATTATAAACTATCTATAAAAATGTTTGAATCGTATGTGTAAATACTTGATTTTACTTTTTAACGTTTAGCATGGAATGAACAAATAACAAGTGATATAAATAAGGATATTTGTTAGATAATTTCTAAGAAAAAGAAAAAAAACAAAGCTTGTTGTTTAGTACATATTGCTGTTCGTATAAGTTATCGTCATTGACATTTTACGTCACTCTTACCGAACGATCTTTCTGAACGGAAGTTTCACGTCGGAGATGACGTCATTTGTCAGTTGTTGTTCGTGTATGTAACTGTGTGAAATATCTGTTTAAACGTGATGGTTATCAGTGTAAATGCGTAAACCATAGTATTATGTTAGATTTGTAGGGATAATTTATTAATGTACCATTGTTGTTTTTGAATCGGTAGCTAGCTATACGGTGTTTTAAAGATTGATATTTTCACTATCCATATACTATCTATTCATTAATACTGATAAGATATAAAAAAAAAACTTACGTATTTAAATCTAGTTCTGTTGAATTGTATATATATGAAGTATTATTATGCACAAACGATGGATGTAAAAATAATATGAAAAATAGGCCTTCGAAGCGAGATAAACAGCTTCTCTGTAAATTAGTATTTGTAAAAAAAATATTGGTAAAACATTGTGAATTTAATTTTAATTTGTAAATTAATGAATCGATATATATTGCAGTAGTAATGGTGAAATTTTTGAAATTGTGCTGTTACTCACATAATTTTCATTGATAAACTACTTAAATTAATTCGAATGAAATTAAGAATTAAATAGGTAGGTAATAGGTCGGTCCACCTCGTTTTGGGTACGCTTACCTGAGGGGGCTGGAATCTCCGTTAGTCATTAGAAATGTTGTTTATTGAATAATTTCCATAAAATTTGAATGAAATGATAGCTTTTTGTGAATATATTTAAAAATGTATTTAGTTAAATATAGGAAAAATTAGGTTAGAAACGTATTTTAGTTAATTGAAATGCTACATACAAAAAACAATATGTATGAAATATAAATGAAATTCGTACGGTAATGCAATTATTAAATTTTAATAACAAAGATGTTGTATATGTTCAGATTTCGATTTTGAATAAGCACACAGTTCAATTGATTTATCTTATCAAAATTTTGGCACATAAATTTCGACAACCTCCTCTAAACAGTGGTTTATTTTGCGTTTCCAGACGCGCGCGCTGACAAGAAAAAGCAAAGATAAATTAAGTGAAATATAATTTAAGTCTGGAGGTAGGGAGTGAATTTCAAGGCAATTAAAAAACTTATGAAGTGTTTCATATTTAAGTTAAGGTTTCACGATCTGAAAAAGTGGTTTGGAGGATTAGTAGCTTATCTGTTTTTTTTTTTACTAAGAAGTTTTGTCAATTTCAATTGTCACATACTAAATAGGCAACGTAGGTGGCTAGTAGAACATCTTCCCGTCTCTTTATGGGCAGTGAGATATGACATCAGAAACGGACTTTTTGGCGGGAATGCGAGGAGTAAAGTGGTGTTTTTTTGTCTATTTAGTATTCCTTCAGATTTTAATTCGTAACAACAGTGGCTTATTAACTATTTAGTATCTCAAAGTGCACAAATGTGGGGAAATTAAACAAAGCCGCTGAACGTAACTTCTCGGGATTCTCTAAAAAGTCTCAGTAAATGACCACCATTTTACCGAGATAATATTTCATCCCATCTCATTTCATGCCATGTTTTATATTAATCAACTTCACTTCATAATATCATTATTCATATAAAAATGATTCTTTAAATTAAAATAAGACTTGATTTAAAAATCTTAGTTACCAGGTCATAAAATTCCGTGCGGTCATAAAATTTAGCGGTGAGCATTCTTGTTATTATGATATTTGTCAACTACCCCCACATCCAGGTTTTGTAAAATAACTTATTTGATTGAATAGATTTATAAACTGATTTCTATTGACGACTTGATGACGATTGCACCCACTTTACAACACAGCGACCGCGAGTGCAGGTTTAAAAACTTGTTTTTGGCATTAGATCGAATACAAGCTTTTTTAATAAAAGCTTCACACGAAACAGTCCCAAACTAGGATGTTTTTGGTATGAATGGACCCGGAAATATATGAAATAAAAACGAATGCACCCTGGCTCCAAATAGCAAATATTTGTCATAAAAGCTGACTCCGGCCGAAAACTGATTTGAACACCTTGGTCCAGTAGTCAGGGTAACTAACCAATTATTCAACTGATTCAATAAATAAACAGCTTTTGTATGATGTTAGATGAACCCTCACAGTAACACAATATAAAGCTGCATGATTGTAATCAAACATTATTTATCAAAAAAAAAAAATCAAATAAAAAAAAACTGTCCAATTTTTCCACTATTATAAAAATACATCAACACAGAATGAAATAGAACCTTTTAGTATTAATTAAAAAAATATATAAAAATTTCACATATTGTCTCGGAACTTGGTCGTTACTATTAAATGGAAAATTACGTTGGGCTGAAAATACCTCTCTAAAACAGAAACTAATACTTGGTATTCCTATTTCCTGAAGAAAATTTGAAGCGAAGTTTATATTTAAAAAAAAAAGTAAGCATCATATTTTATATTTAAAAAAAAAGTAAGCATCATATTTCCTTGCTTGCATGTTTTGATTTGTTTATATTATTACTGACAAAGTGTGTGTAATAAAAATTGACGTATAGACAAATTTTCGAAATTTTCTTAATGCAGTGAAAGATCGTAAATGCGGCACGGCAGCGGTTTTCTATACTGTTTCAATTGGTTTAAGCGGTAACTAATAAAGCTCCAAATCACTCATTATAATATTTTAGATCTCGCGCGTGAATTGGTTTTATTCATATTCTCATTACGCTCCAATAAAATCATTCTTCGACTTAGTAACCCATTACGAACAGCTACAACATAATAATACAACAACAGTTACAAGATAATAATACAAAATTAAATATACAAGATAATAATAACATGTACTCTTAGGTTAGGAATATTGTGTTCTTTTTTTTATAATAAATAAAGTAAATAATACAATGTAAAAGTAATAAACGTTGTAGATAATGACATAAAAATATTTGTCATAGTTTCGTTAGGCATAGAGAAAATGGAGGAATACGTTTGTATGAACTGATTAAAATAAACTGGCCTTAAACTTATGCAAGATCGATGCAATAGTATATTTTAATTGCCACTATTCGATTTTCGAGTTCCTTCCGACTTGCTTCTTAAAAATGTTCATGTTCAATAAAATCAAACAAACATTTCTTTTCATTGGATAAGCGCAAGGATAATTTCCTTCGTCTTTTTGTGGCCTGAAACTAGTATGTTCCGGCTTGATGCTTGGGGTAGTCGTAATTTTAATACAATTGATATTTCGTTTCAAGGATAGTGAAAAGAAAATCAAGTGGGCCACTCGCTTTTTAATCTGCTGAGGCAATAAATAAATTTCATGATCTTGATATCTCATTGTGACTTTTTTCTTTTTCGGACTTCCAAATCTGGACATATAAAACATCTTTGGGTTGGAAACGTAAAAAAACGAGGTCTTATTTTTATCTGATCTCATTAAATGAGTGCACGAATCTAAGAATAATACGATTTTATTATTATTTCGGGTTGTTGAATGTATTCAATGAAATTATTGAGTTCGAAGTTGTTCGAAGTTGTTGAACGTGTTTATTATTGTACCTAATTATGATATATGCGAAACTAAATTTAATGGCACGAATCACTTCGTATTCTTAGATGTTTGCGTTAATTTAAAAATTTGAATTTAATTCTATTTAAACAATTTGAAATGTACAACAATGTTCACCCTAATTTTAAGTCATTGTAAGTAGTTAGGTAATAAAAAAAAATTTTAAATTGTTTTTAGTCCATTAACATTGAATTATGTTGCACGAATATTTATAAAGAAATAAAAGTTTATTCAATGCATTTTATAATTTGATGAGCCACAAGTAAAATTTACAGACATTTCGGTACACATCACAGATTGTGGCCATATAGTTCATGTAAATATGCCAAAATATATTAAGTTTCTTTTTTTAAGACTGAAACTATACCTATAACATAATTATATATGTCCGATATAAAATCGCTGTTCTCGAATAGTATAGGATTTTATTAAATTCTTAATTTATATGATTGGTGTTACATTTTAATATTCTATATTCAAGTAATATAATATCTACTTGTGGCTAAATGTAGTAACATAGATGTGAATCGGTGTTGAGATAAGTATTAATTAGATTAGTGTCGATGTCGGGAATTCTTGTTTTCCCACAATAGTTCATGTAATATTGAATTCATGTAGCAGTTAAAATTCCAATTACTGATTGTTAGACAGGAATATTCATTAGGCGTGTATTATTACTACATATTTCTAAAGGCAATTAGTTTTCTGCCGTGTACGTTGTCATAAAATAAGATCTCATTAATGTTATTCGGAATATCTATCTTAAGTAAGTGTTCTAAATGTTTGTAAACAAGTTAGATTTTTTTCATTGTATTTTTTTTTTGTTGTAAATATTATGAATTTACAAGCGTGATTAAAGCGTCCGTTTGACTCATTTATTATTGAATTACACGTTATTATTATAATATGAACTCTTATTGTTCCAAATTTAATAAATTAATGACCCATTAAAATGCTCGGTAACTATGTGTAAATTTTATCGTATTCTGGCCGCATTCCAAAATATTACATACCCTTTAAAATACACGACTGTAACTGAAAATATTAATTGCAAAATTAAAAAAATTATGTCAAAGGTAAACCGAGTAAACAGGTTCGGTTAATAAAAATAAAAATAATAATAATAATGTACCTAACTATAAATATATGGAGTAAAGTAAATAAAAGACTAAACACCCATGACTTGCTAACACAGCTTTATGACGTCAAAGATGTCGTAATGTAACTATAACAAACTAATACTAATGAACAACTTCCAATAACAGCAATAATAGCAATAATAGCAGCGTCAGAACCGTCTTCCCTGTTAGTGTTAGTATTATTGTTTTAAAACCGTCAATCGACACTATAATACGACGTTTTATTAAAATGAAAACTTATTTGCTAACTTCTTAATTTTACATTTTCTGCGTATTTAAACTAAATAAAGTGTTGCCATTTTAATAACCTTGTAAATTTAAATCGGCTAAAACGTGATTATTGAAATATCATAGTAAAAAAGAAACATCGACGATAACCAACATATTCGTTGATAGTTTAAAATTAAAACTTAATGGGTACTTCAAATTTTAATGGAATTTAAATGTATATAAAAAGCGGTATTCAAATATAAAAAAAAGTACTTGTTGAAAAATAACGAATGTCAGAGAATAACATTTTAATTAAGGAAAGAAAAAAATATTAAAGTACGTCATAATTTCAATTGTTGTTTCTTAGTATGTTATTGTAATTTTTAAAAAGTTTAATGAATTGTAACTGAAAGTTTCTTGTTGCTGATGATGATTTAGATTTCAAGAGATTTATTACTTAATATTTTTCTCTAATATGATATCAAACGGACTCACTGTTAATAAAATGTAATAATATGAATATAAAACAAATGTTTAATAAATACTTTTGTGGTGAAAGTGGGTATCTTTTATGCCTTGTGTTGTCTATAAAATTCAGAACGTTTTATTGAATCGTCATAACGTAGATGTTGCCTATTAATGCATTTACTAAAAATCTCAAAGACGTCATAGAAATCAATGTACAAGTTAGCAGTGTGTTAAACACTTAAAGTATAGATAGCTTATTATATTTATATTTCCTTTATGAATCCTAATTACGAATTGATGTGATACTTCAGACTAAGATGTGTTAAGTACATTGAAATAAAGGACCTTCGGATCTAAAATTCTTGTATTTATTTGTATAAGATGCATTTGGTGCAACGACGGTGCACGTTGGCAATGAAAGAAATATCTAGTGAAGGACGAACTGAAGTTTTATTGGTGTCCCCATCTTGGACCAAAACGAGCCACTTTGGAACACTCGCCAGGATTGCTGCCGTCATGACCTATGCAAGTGCTCGCTCGCGCGGCCCGCACACACATTTGTCCTCTCAAGCTCATTCTATTCCGTTTCTGCAGTATAGCCGTTGGTTAGAGCACCGTGCTATGCGAGGAATGTAGATCTTCACGACGATCTTCAATTAGAACCGATATGGACCTATCTAAAGACAAGGTCAGAACGCTTCTTTGAAAAAGCGGCGCGCTGCGATAATCGCCTTATTGTGGCACGCGAAACTAATGTAAACGTCGAAAGATGTAAAATTAATACAATAAACGCGTAAACAATCCATAAATATAGTTTTCATAATTGTATACAAACTTAAAACGGGAGCTTGTCTTTGACGGCACTGGTACGAGTTATCACACTGGGTCAGTCGCAGTACGCAGTAGCTTGGGGAAGGCTGTCATCAGTCACCTGATTGATCTTTCTTAAGATATGTGTAGAGCAGCTTGCACGATTGGGTCTTCCATGACAGTCCTCAAACCGGCATATGGCGGGGTCCAGAATTCGGGCGTAATCCCTATGATTATCTCCGGCTTGACGTCAACAGGTCGGTGCGGAAAGAAATTAGTACCTACTCTTTCTCATGCCTTGCCGCCTGCTTGCAAAATGGTGCATTCACAAAAGTCGATCATCGCAACCAGGGCCGCGTTGCCCCTATGTGCGAAGTGTGCGGTGCACACAGGCGCCAAGACAATAAGGGCCCCGCCACCGAAATTATTTACAATACACTTACACAACAACAAATTCTTTGTAGTGGAGTATCGATAAGTAAGTAAGTACAATAGGCAAAACATATAACTTGTAAGTAACAAAACATATAATGCATTTATAGTACAAGCATCCCAAGATTTACGTCAAAACAATAAGTCAAAATTAACAAATAATAAAAAAAATACATTGAAAATGAAGATTCGTAAAATTAGGAGGCGATTCATGGGTTTCGCACGCAGGTGCCGCCGGGGGTCGGCGGGGCCCTGCCTATGACGTTCAAAAGCAATGTCTGTATTTGCTTGTGCAACTAGGATATGGCTGGAATAGTTTAGCGCCAGATGGCGCTTGCACAGGACTTTAGTGAAATTTGTGTTCAAGCTGTAATATCACACATTAAACCATATTTTTTTATTTCGAATTTGCTAATCGAATCATTTCAAAGCTTTAAAGTAATAGACATTTTAATTTACAATATTACAGACTGAACACAAATTTCACTAAAGTCATGTGCAAGCGCCATCTAGCGCTAAACCCCAAAAACCTGAAATTTAACAAGTTCGTAAAGTTGTATTTTGTGCTTAGGTGTAGGTAGCAATAGATGGAGTATTTGAGGCTACTGCTTAAAGACTTTTTAGGATTGAAGGATTATTGGTGGCCCGGAAGCCTTTCCAGTTTCACCAGGACAGGTGGGCGAGCAAAGGCTCAGCCAGGAGGGGTGGGATTTGCTAACAGCTGCCCGAGCGCCTCCGAAGGAGACCAAACAACTCAAGACCAGCTGTTTCGCGAATGAATCTACTACCGGATCGGAATCGTGACCCGCTGAGAAGATCCGGCGATAAAATCAGCGAGCTGATTCATGGGTTAGGTTGCACGACAGAGAGTTCGACGAGTACGGTTACCGGGGTCTCTAAGCCTGCTCCTAGTGTTAGAGCTGAAGGCGTCTAATGCAAAGGTTATTGGATCTGATGGATCCGTAAGGACGTGTCTTGGGCGTCGACGATGACTGGCTCCTGCGTGATCAGGATTCGGGGAGTAGTCAGCGACGGCAGCGATAAGCTTAAAGACTGTACCTGCATAGTGCATATCTCTTAAGTTATAATAGTCATGTTTTAAAACGAAAAATGAGAAACGATACCTAATATAATATACATATACCTATTAAAAATAATATAGCTAAGTCAAAAAATATTTTTTGACAATTTCATAACCGGCTTATAAGCCTCGGAAAACTCATTAGGCATAAACCGCATAAAGCCGGTTAATGACAGCCATGTAAAGACCATGTTTCCGACATGTGCACTTATTCACGCTTTGTATCCAAATAAATTTCCAGAACGGCTAATTCAAACCTGGGTACCCAGTTTAAGATTGAGAATTCGAAATCCCTCAATATGTTATTTCGGCATTGACTTATATGGTATCTGCGTATACCTGTAACCACCAAACAGTAGGTAATATTCAACTTAAAGTTTTTTATTGACATGTTTTTCGGGAACTTTTAATATGAGATTCGATTTCCGCGTGTGCCGTATCTTTTGATGTGCCACGGTATTTTCAGTAACCGTTATTGAGTTAAAATTGTAAGTTCAATTCACGAAAATCACCCCCGAAGAAAGATCGTAGTCCATAAATCATTTATGTTAATATTCAACAACAATGAGCCATACTATAGAGTGTTCTATAGAAGCTTACCCCGGAAATACTAGCGACTTCCCACCGGTTTCTGACGGTTTTACCTCGCATTTCCGTTGCCTTGTACAGGACGAGAATTTTGTTTTAGCTTAAAATAGTAAGTTCAGAGATGATTTTTCAACACATGTAAATTAAACAAAATACAGTTATGGGAGTTAGGTGATTTTATTGAATTCACTTATATGTATATTTAGTCGGGTTATAATCAAGCTTGTAGCATTTATCTAACGATTAAAAAAATGCAATATAATATATTATGTAATTGCTAAATAATTTTTGCAGGCTTTTCAAATATGAAACTAAGAAAGATATGAAACAGTTTTGGAGTTTTGCCTACTTTAAAAATAAACTTCTTAATTATTATGATAATTATTTTGTGAGTGACGTAGATTTACTGGTACTTTTTAGACGTACTGGTATAAAATATGGTTCGATAAAAAATAGTAAATATGATATGACGAGGGGCGAAATAATGTACTGTTTTTTTTTTTTTTGCTTTTGTTTAGTATTGTTAGTACTATATAGCATCTAATGTTTTAATTCTTTCATTCTGTGAGTAAGATCCGAAATATTTAAAATCAAAATCGTAAGTGGGTGAGATTGGCACACATTTTACAACGCGGCAGCAAGTAAATCAGAATTTTTATTCTCTAAAAAATCGGGACGATTGCCGAGGACTTTTATTCGCAGTGCGTGTTAGATGTATAAGGTGTAATTTATTATACGAAATACAAACCACAAGAAAATAAGCCACGGAGTATTTTCGCAGTGCGGGCTAAGTCTAATAAACAAATTACTCGTTTTTTTAATTTTGCCGCGTTGACATTTCATAGAAAATTTAAATTGAGAATCGATCATTTAATCTCAGCTCATTTTAAAATTTGATAAGTGATATGTAGCTCAAGAACTATTATTGTTTAACCCTACTTAAACATTGTTAGGTACGTATTTCAATACAATAGTGTTATGCATGTGACGTTGACAGCTTTTGGTAGTAAAATTTAATGCCATTAACGAAGTTTTTAGTGGAGTCGATTTATTTATGCATCATTTATCACGCCCAAAGTTCGGATTGAAGATTTGACAATCTTGACAGGCTTCATTTAATCTTCCTAAGTGTCTGGTACACGCTCTACTGAACTCTCCGAGTCGATTCAGCAATGAACCACGTCAAAAATATACATAGTAAGCAGATGAAAATTATGTCAATTAAGAAAACAACAAGCTTACCACATTGTTAGATTAAGATTTGTGATTTGTTTAATTGAATTTTCTCACCAACAGCTATAATTTGTCTGTAACATTTAGCTGATCCCGTTATTGTTCCTTGAACATTTGTAGCAATGTGAGTTTATTTTAATGAACGCGCATGAGCTGTAGGTACTTGCGTCCGGTCCTGTGTAATTATCAGCAGTTAAGCAAATCCGGAAGATTCGCCTTCCGGCATTAGGTGGGTATTAGCGACATTAGGTGGGTATTTGATTTAAGTTTTTAATTCTAATTAATTTGTTAAATTTTTAACTTTAGCTAAAACTTTTGTAAAATTTGATGCTAACAAAACTAGTTGTACCTAATATATGTATAAGGTAAGCAGCTAGAAAAGTAATACCAAAAGTTGCAGCAAGTGATTATTTGTTACGCAATACAGATCGAAAAATAATTTGGATTCGACCTTATTAATGGATTTATTTTTATATATATTTATATACCGCCTTCATAAAGTATGCGTGTCTCCAGAATTGCTTTTGTGTAAAAACGGGATTAATTTACAAAATATAATAAAGTGTGTACATAAGCTTCATTACCCATCTTAGTTGTATTCCGTAAATACTATTATTTACCTGTCTGTGATCATCTATGCCACGGTTTGAAGAATATAACTATAAATAAGACTAACTTTATTGCGAATTTCCTTACAGTACAAGTATACTTAAGCGGCGAATAGTCTATTGTCTTATTGTTTGCTAACTTTCCTAGAATGTAGCAATACATATGCAAAGTTAGACAAAAAGCCAAAATTGTAGTCTAGAATAAGAATTGGCTATGTTAAAAAGTAAAAAGAATACAGACGTCTACGTGAATCTATTACTCATGTGAAAAGATTCCGATTTGCAATTCAAATTGTTTGTAATGATAAAATGACATTCTTGACTAGCAACTTTTTTTGCGGGGTCGTTAGTTATATAAATATACGATAGAAAAGTTTTCGAGATATGAAACTCAGTTTACATTAAAAAAAATAACTACTACTATTAATAAGGTATCATGAATCTATTAAATCTCCAGGCTGTTGTCTGTTGTTTTTAAGATCTCTTATGAAGAAAGATATGTCATAGCGATCGGGGAGCGATGGATTGATGCCCTTTTCAAGACACGTGGGAA